>NC_050504.2:5762555-5983319 GCF_012460135.2 Molothrus ater | reverse complement strand
CCTAACCCTAACCCTAACCCTAACCCTAACCCTAACCCTAACCCTAACCCTAACCCTAACCTAACCCTAACCCTAACCCCTAACCCTAACCCTAACCCAACCTAACCCTAACCCTAACCCTAACCCTAACCCTAACCCTAACCCTAACCCTAACCCTAACCCTAACCCTAACCCTAACCCTAACCCTAACCCTAACCCTAACCCTAACCCTAACCCTAACCCTAACCCTAACCCTAACCCTAACCCTAACCCTAACCCTAACCCTAACCCTAACCCTAACCCTAACCCTAACCCTAACCCTAACCCTAACCCTAACCCTAACCCTAACCCTAACCCTAACCCTAACCCTAACCCTAACCCTAACCCTAACCCTAACCCTAACCCTAACCCTAACCCTAACCCTAACCCTAACCCTAACCCTAACCCTAACCCTAACCCTAACCCTAACCCTAACCCTAACCCTAACCCTAACCCTAACCCTAACCCTAACCCTAACCCTAACCCTAACCCTAACCCTAACCCTAACCCTAACCCTAACCCTAACCCTAACCCTAACCCTAACCCTAACCCTAACCCTAACCCTAACCCTAACCCTAACCCTAACCCTAACCCTAACCCTAACCCTAACCCTAACCCTAACCCTAACCCTAACCCTAACCCTAACCCTAACCCTAACCCTAACCCTAACCCTAACCCTAACCCTAACCCTAACCCTAACCCTAACCCTAACCCTAACCCTAACCCTAACCCTAACCCTAACCCTAACCCTAACCCTAACCCTAACCCTAACCCTAACCCTAACCCTAACCCTAACCCTAACCCTAACCCTAACCCTAACCCTAACCCTAACCCTAACCCTAACCCTAACCCTAACCCTAACCCTAACCCTAACCCTAACCCTAACCCTAACCCTAACCCTAACCCTAACCCTAACCCTAACCCTAACCCTAACCCTAACCCTAACCCTAACCCTAACCCTAACCCTAACCCTAACCCTAACCCTAACCCTAACCCTAACCCTAACCCTAACCCTAACCCTAACCCTAACCCTAACCCTAACCCTAACCCTAACCCTAACCCTAACCCTAACCCTAACCCTAACCCTAACCCTAACCCTAACCCTAACCCTAACCCTAACCCTAACCCTAACCCTAACCCTAACCCTAACCCTAACCCTAACCCTAACCCTAACCCTAACCCTAACCCTAACCCTAACCCTAACCCTAACCCTAACCCTAACCCTAACCCTAACCCTAACCCTAACCCTAACCCTAACCCTAACCCTAACCCTAACCCTAACCCTAACCCTAACCCTAACCCTAACCCTAACCCTAACCCTAACCCTAACCCTAACCCTAACCCTAACCCTAACCCTAACCCTAACCCTAACCCTAACCCTAACCCTAACCCTAACCCTAACCCTAACCCTAACCCTAACCCTAACCCTAACCCTAACCCTAACCCTAACCCTAACCCTAACCCTAACCCTAACCCTAACCCTAACCCTAACCCTAACCCTAACCCTAACCCTAACCCTAACCCTAACCCTAACCCTAACCCTAACCCTAACCCTAACCCTAACCCTAACCCTAACCCTAACCCTAACCCTAACCCTAACCCTAACCCTAACCCTAACCCTAACCCTAACCCTAACCCTAACCCTAACCCTAACCCTAACCCTAACCCTAACCCTAACCCTAACCCTAACCCTAACCCTAACCCTAACCCTAACCCTAACCCTAACCCTAACCCTAACCCTAACCCTAACCCTAACCCTAACCCTAACCCTAACCCTAACCCTAACCCTAACCCTAACCCTAACCCTAACCCTAACCCTAACCCTAACCCTAACCCTAACCCTAACCCTAACCCTAACCCTAACCCTAACCCTAACCCTAACCCTAACCCTAACCCTAACCCTAACCCTAACCCTAACCCTAACCCTAACCCTAACCCTAACCCTAACCCTAACCCTAACCCTAACCCTAACCCTAACCCTAACCCTAACCCTAACCCTAACCCTAACCCTAACCCTAACCCTAACCCTAACCCTAACCCTAACCCTAACCCTAACCCTAACCCTAACCCTAACCCTAACCCTAACCCTAACCCTAACCCTAACCCTAACCCTAACCCTAACCCTAACCCTAACCCTAACCCTAACCCTAACCCTAACCCTAACCCTAACCCTAACCCTAACCCTAACCCTAACCCTAACCCTAACCCTAACCCTAACCCTAACCCTAACCCTAACCCTAACCCTAACCCTAACCCTAACCCTAACCCTAACCCTAACCCTAACCCTAACCCTAACCCTAACCCTAACCCTAACCCTAACCCTAACCCTAACCCTAACCCTAACCCTAACCCTAACCCTAACCCTAACCCTAACCCTAACCCTAACCCTAACCCTAACCCTAACCCTAACCCTAACCCTAACCCTAACCCTAACCCTAACCCTAACCCTAACCCTAACCCTAACCCTAACCCTAACCCTAACCCTAACCCTAACCCTAACCCTAACCCTAACCCTAACCCTAACCCTAACCCTAACCCTAACCCTAACCCTAACCCTAACCCTAACCCTAACCCTAACCCTAACCCTAACCCTAACCCTAACCCTAACCCTAACCCTAACCCTAACCCTAACCCTAACCCTAACCCTAACCCTAACCCTAACCCTAACCCTAACCCTAACCCTAACCCTAACCCTAACCCTAACCCTAACCCTAACCCTAACCCTAACCCTAACCCTAACCCTAACCCTAACCCTAACCCTAACCCTAACCCTAACCCTAACCCTAACCCTAACCCTAACCCTAACCCTAACCCTAACCCTAACCCTAACCCTAACCCTAACCCTAACCCTAACCCTAACCCTAACCCTAACCCTAACCCTAACCCTAACCCTAACCCTAACCCTAACCCTAACCCTAACCCTAACCCTAACCCTAACCCTAACCCTAACCCTAACCCTAACCCTAACCCTAACCCTAACCCTAACCCTAACCCTAACCCTAACCCTAACCCTAACCCTAACCCTAACCCTAACCCTAACCCTAACCCTAACCCTAACCCTAACCCTAACCCTAACCCTAACCCTAACCCTAACCCTAACCCTAACCCTAACCCTAACCCTAACCCTAACCCTAACCCTAACCCTAACCCTAACCCTAACCCTAACCCTAACCCTAACCCTAACCCTAACCCTAACCCTAACCCTAACCCTAACCCTAACCCTAACCCTAACCCTAACCCTAACCCTAACCCTAACCCTAACCCTAACCCTAACCCTAACCCTAACCCTAACCCTAACCCTAACCCTAACCCTAACCCTAACCCTAACCCTAACCCTAACCCTAACCCTAACCCTAACCCTAACCCTAACCCTAACCCTAACCCTAACCCTAACCCTAACCCTAACCCTAACCCTAACCCTAACCCTAACCCTAACCCTAACCCTAACCCTAACCCTAACCCTAACCCTAACCCTAACCCTAACCCTAACCCTAACCCTAACCCTAACCCTAACCCTAACCCTAACCCTAACCCTAACCCTAACCCTAACCCTAACCCTAACCCTAACCCTAACCCTAACCCTAACCCTAACCCTAACCCTAACCCTAACCCTAACCCTAACCCTAACCCTAACCCTAACCCTAACCCTAACCCTAACCCTAACCCTAACCCTAACCCTAACCCTAACCCTAACCCTAACCCTAACCCTAACCCTAACCCTAACCCTAACCCTAACCCTAACCCTAACCCTAACCCTAACCCTAACCCAAACCCTAACCCTAACCCTAACCCTAACCCTAACCCTAACCCTAACCCTAACCCTAACCCTAACCCTAACCCTAACCCTAACCCTAACCCTAACCCTAACCCTAACCCTAACCCTAACCCTAACCCTAACCCTAACCCTAACCCTAACCCTAACCCTAACCCTAACCCTAACCCTAACCCTAACCCTAACCCTAACCCTAACCCTAACCCTAACCCTAACCCTAACCCTAACCCTAACCCTAACCCTAACCCTAACCCTAACCCTAACCCTAACCCTAACCCTAACCCTAACCCTAACCCTAACCCTAACCCTAACCCTAACCCTAACCCTAACCCTAACCCTAACCCTAACCCTAACCCTAACCCTAACCCTAACCCTAACCCTAACCCTAACCCTAACCCTAACCCTAACCCTAACCCTAACCCTAACCCTAACCCTAACCCTAAACCCTAACCCTAACCCTAACCCTAACCCTAACCCTAACCCTAACCCTAACCCTAACCCTAACCCTAACCCTAACCCTAACCCTAACCCTAACCCTAACCCTAACCCTAACCCTAACCCTAACCCTAACCCTAACCCTAACCCTAACCCTAACCCTAACCCTAACCCTAAAACCCTAACCCTAACCCTAACCCTAACCCTAACCCTAACCCTAACCCTAACCCTAACCCTAACCCTAACCCTAACCCTAACCCTAACCCTAACCCTAACCCTAACCCTAACCCTAACCCTAACCCTAACCCTAACCCTAACCCTAACCCTAACCCTAACCCTAACCCTAACCCTAACCCTAACCCTAACCCTAACCCTAACCCTAACCCTAACCCTAACCCTAACCCTAACCCTAACCCTAACCCTAACCCTAACCCTAACCCTAACCCTAACCCTAACCCTAACCCTAACCCTAACCCTAACCCTAACCCTAACCCTAACCCTAACCCTAACCCTAACCCTAACCCTAACCCTAACCCTAACCCTAACCCTAACCCTAACCCTAACCCTAACCCTAACCCTAACCCTAACCCTAACCCTAACCCTAACCCTAACCCTAACCCTAACCCTAACCCTAACCCTAACCCTAACCCTAACCCTAACCCTAACCCTAACCCTAACCCTAACCCTAACCCTAACCCTAACCCTAACCCTAACCCTAACCCTAACCCTAACCCTAACCCTAACCCTAACCCTAACCCTAACCCTAACCCTAACCCTAACCCTAACCCTAACCCTAACCCTAACCCTAACCCTAACCCTAACCCTAACCCTAACCCTAACCCTAACCCTAACCCTAACCCTAACCCTAACCCTAACCCTAACCCTAACCCTAACCCTAACCCTAACCCTAACCCTAACCCTAACCCTAACCCTAACCCTAACCCTAACCCTAACCCTAACCCTAACCCTAACCCTAACCCTAACCCTAACCCTAACCCTAACCCTAACCCTAACCCTAACCCTAACCCTAACCCTAACCCTAACCCTAACCCTAACCCTAACCCTAACCCTAACCCTAACCCTAACCCTAACCCTAACCCTAACCCTAACCCTAACCCTAACCCTAACCCTAACCCTAACCCTAACCCTAACCCTAACCCTAACCCTAACCCTAACCCTAACCCTAACCCTAACCCTAACCCTAACCCTAACCCTAACCCTAACCCTAACCCTAACCCTAACCCTAACCCTAACCCTAACCCTAACCCTAACCCTAACCCTAACCCTAACCCTAACCCTAACCCTAACCCTAACCCTAACCCTAACCCTAACCCTAACCCTAACCCTAACCCTAACCCTAACCCTAACCCTAACCCTAACCCTAACCCTAACCCTAACCCTAACCCTAACCCTAACCCTAACCCTAACCCTAACCCTAACCCTAACCCTAACCCTAACCCTAACCCTAACCCTAACCCTAACCCTAACCCTAACCCTAACCCTAACCCTAACCCTAACCCTAACCCTAACCCTAACCCTAACCCTAACCCTAACCCTAACCCTAACCCTAACCCTAACCCTAACCCTAACCCTAACCCTAACCCTAACCCTAACCCTAACCCTAACCCTAACCCTAACCCTAACCCTAACCCTAACCCTAACCCTAACCCTAACCCTAACCCTAACCCTAACCCTAACCCTAACCCTAACCCTAACCCTAACCCTAACCCTAACCCTAACCCTAACCCTAACCCTAACCCTAACCCTAACCCTAACCCTAACCCTAACCCTAACCCTAACCCTAACCCTAACCCTAACCCTAACCCTAACCCTAACCCTAACCCTAACCCTAACCCTAACCCTAACCCTAACCCTAACCCTAACCCTAACCCTAACCCTAACCCTAACCCTAACCCTAACCCTAACCCTAACCCTAACCCTAACCCTAACCCTAACCCTAACCCTAACCCTAACCCTAACCCTAACCCTAACCCTAACCCTAACCCTAACCCTAACCCTAACCCTAACCCTAACCCTAACCCTAACCCTAACCCTAACCCTAACCCTAACCCTAACCCTAACCCTAACCCTAACCCTAACCCTAACCCTAACCCTAACCCTAACCCTAACCCTAACCCTAACCCTAACCCTAACCCTAACCCTAACCCTAACCCTAACCCTAACCCTAACCCTAACCCTAACCCTAACCCTAACCCTAACCCTAACCCTAACCCTAACCCTAACCCTAACCCTAACCCTAACCCTAACCCTAACCCTAACCCTAACCCTAACCCTAACCCTAACCCTAACCCTAACCCTAACCCTAACCCTAACCCTAACCCTAACCCTAACCCTAACCCTAACCCTAACCCTAACCCTAACCCTAACCCTAACCCTAACCCTAACCCTAACCCTAACCCTAACCCTAACCCTAACCCTAACCCTAACCCTAACCCTAACCCTAACCCTAACCCTAACCCTAACCCTAACCCTAACCCTAACCCTAACCCTAACCCTAACCCTAACCCTAACCCTAACCCTAACCCTAACCCTAACCCTAACCCTAACCCTAACCCTAACCCTAACCCTAACCCTAACCCTAACCCTAACCCTAACCCTAACCCTAACCCTAACCCTAACCCTAACCCTAACCCTAACCCTAACCCTAACCCTAACCCTAACCCTAACCCTAACCCTAACCCTAACCCTAACCCTAACCCTAACCCTAACCCTAACCCTAACCCTAACCCTAACCCTAACCCTAACCCTAACCCTAACCCTAACCCTAACCCTAACCCTAACCCTAACCCTAACCCTAACCCTAACCCTAACCCTAACCCTAACCCTAACCCTAACCCTAACCCTAACCCTAACCCTAACCCTAACCCTAACCCTAACCCTAACCCTAACCCTAACCCTAACCCTAACCCTAACCCTAACCCTAACCCTAACCCTAACCCTAACCCTAACCCTAACCCTAACCCTAACCCTAACCCTAACCCTAACCCTAACCCTAACCCTAACCCTAACCCTAACCCTAACCCTAACCCTAACCCTAACCCTAACCCTAACCCTAACCCTAACCCTAACCCTAACCCTAACCCTAACCCTAACCCTAACCCTAACCCTAACCCTAACCCTAACCCTAACCCTAACCCTAACCCTAACCCTAACCCTAACCCTAACCCTAACCCTAACCCTAACCCTAACCCTAACCCTAACCCTAACCCTAACCCTAACCCTAACCCTAACCCTAACCCTAACCCTAACCCTAACCCTAACCCTAACCCTAACCCTAACCCTAACCCTAACCCTAACCCTAACCCTAACCCTAACCCTAACCCTAACCCTAACCCTAACCCTAACCCTAACCCTAACCCTAACCCTAACCCTAACCCTAACCCTAACCCTAACCCTAACCCTAACCCTAACCCTAACCCTAACCCTAACCCTAACCCTAACCCTAACCCTAACCCTAACCCTAACCCTAACCCTAACCCTAACCCTAACCCTAACCCTAACCCTAACCCTAACCCTAACCCTAACCCTAACCCTAACCCTAACCCTAACCCTAACCCTAACCCTAACCCTAACCCTAACCCTAACCCTAACCCTAACCCTAACCCTAACCCTAACCCTAACCCTAACCCTAACCCTAACCCTAACCCTAACCCTAACCCTAACCCTAACCCTAACCCTAACCCTAACCCTAACCCTAACCCTAACCCTAACCCTAACCCTAACCCTAACCCTAACCCTAACCCTAACCCTAACCCTAACCCTAACCCTAACCCTAACCCTAACCCTAACCCTAACCCTAACCCTAACCCTAACCCTAACCCTAACCCTAACCCTAACCCTAACCCTAACCCTAACCCTAACCCTAACCCTAACCCTAACCCTAACCCTAACCCTAACCCTAACCCTAACCCTAACCCTAACCCTAACCCTAACCCTAACCCTAACCCTAACCCTAACCCTAACCCTAACCCTAACCCTAACCCTAACCCTAACCCTAACCCTAACCCTAACCCTAACCCTAACCCTAACCCTAACCCTAACCCTAACCCTAACCCTAACCCTAACCCTAACCCTAACCCTAACCCTAACCCTAACCCTAACCCTAACCCTAACCCTAACCCTAACCCTAACCCTAACCCTAACCCTAACCCTAACCCTAACCCTAACCCTAACCCTAACCCTAACCCTAACCCTAACCCTAACCCTAACCCTAACCCTAACCCTAACCCTAACCCTAACCCTAACCCTAACCCTAACCCTAACCCTAACCCTAACCCTAACCCTAACCCTAACCCTAACCCTAACCCTAACCCTAACCCTAACCCTAACCCTAACCCTAACCCTAACCCTAACCCTAACCCTAACCCTAACCCTAACCCTAACCCTAACCCTAACCCTAACCCTAACCCTAACCCTAACCCTAACCCTAACCCTAACCCTAACCCTAACCCTAACCCTAACCCTAACCCTAACCCTAACCCTAACCCTAACCCTAACCCTAACCCTAACCCTAACCCTAACCCTAACCCTAACCCTAACCCTAACCCTAACCCTAACCCTAACCCTAACCCTAACCCTAACCCTAACCCTAACCCTAACCCTAACCCTAACCCTAACCCTAACCCTAACCCTAACCCTAACCCTAACCCTAACCCTAACCCTAACCCTAACCCTAACCCTAACCCTAACCCTAACCCTAACCCTAACCCTAACCCTAACCCTAACCCTAACCCTAACCCTAACCCTAACCCTAACCCTAACCCTAACCCTAACCCTAACCCTAACCCTAACCCTAACCCTAACCCTAACCCTAACCCTAACCCTAACCCTAACCCTAACCCTAACCCTAACCCTAACCCTAACCCTAACCCTAACCCTAACCCTAACCCTAACCCTAACCCTAACCCTAACCCTAACCCTAACCCTAACCCTAACCCTAACCCTAACCCTAACCCTAACCCTAACCCTAACCCTAACCCTAACCCTAACCCTAACCCTAACCCTAACCCTAACCCTAACCCTAACCCTAACCCTAACCCTAACCCTAACCCTAACCCTAACCCTAACCCTAACCCTAACCCTAACCCTAACCCTAACCCTAACCCTAACCCTAACCCTAACCCTAACCCTAACCCTAACCCTAACCCTAACCCTAACCCTAACCCTAACCCTAACCCTAACCCTAACCCTAACCCTAACCCTAACCCTAACCCTAACCCTAACCCTAACCCTAACCCTAACCCTAACCCTAACCCTAACCCTAACCCTAACCCTAACCCTAACCCTAACCCTAACCCTAACCCTAACCCTAACCCTAACCCTAACCCTAACCCTAACCCTAACCCTAACCCTAACCCTAACCCTAACCCTAACCCTAACCCTAACCCTAACCCTAACCCTAACCCTAACCCTAACCCTAACCCTAACCCTAACCCTAACCCTAACCCTAACCCTAACCCTAACCCTAACCCTAACCCTAACCCTAACCCTAACCCTAACCCTAACCCTAACCCTAACCCTAACCCTAACCCTAACCCTAACCCTAACCCTAACCCTAACCCTAACCCTAACCCTAACCCTAACCCTAACCCTAACCCTAACCCTAACCCTAACCCTAACCCTAACCCTAACCCTAACCCTAACCCTAACCCTAACCCTAACCCTAACCCTAACCCTAACCCTAACCCTAACCCTAACCCTAACCCTAACCCTAACCCTAACCCTAACCCTAACCCTAACCCTAACCCTAACCCTAACCCTAACCCTAACCCTAACCCTAACCCTAACCCTAACCCTAACCCTAACCCTAACCCTAACCCTAACCCTAACCCTAACCCTAACCCTAACCCTAACCCTAACCCTAACCCTAACCCTAACCCTAACCCTAACCCTAACCCTAACCCTAACCCTAACCCTAACCCTAACCCTAACCCTAACCCTAACCCTAACCCTAACCCTAACCCTAACCCTAACCCTAACCCTAACCCTAACCCTAACCCTAACCCTAACCCTAACCCTAACCCTAACCCTAACCCTAACCCTAACCCTAACCCTAACCCTAACCCTAACCCTAACCCTAACCCTAACCCTAACCCTAACCCTAACCCTAACCCTAACCCTAACCCTAACCCTAACCCTAACCCTAACCCTAACCCTAACCCTAACCCTAACCCTAACCCTAACCCTAACCCTAACCCTAACCCTAACCCTAACCCTAACCCTAACCCTAACCCTAACCCTAACCCTAACCCTAACCCTAACCCTAACCCTAACCCTAACCCTAACCCTAACCCTAACCCTAACCCTAACCCTAACCCTAACCCTAACCCTAACCCTAACCCTAACCCTAACCCTAACCCTAACCCTAACCCTAACCCTAACCCTAACCCTAACCCTAACCCTAACCCTAACCCTAACCCTAACCCTAACCCTAACCCTAACCCTAACCCTAACCCTAACCCTAACCCTAACCCTAACCCTAACCCTAACCCTAACCCTAACCCTAACCCTAACCCTAACCCTAACCCTAACCCTAACCCTAACCCTAACCCTAACCCTAACCCTAACCCTAACCCTAACCCTAACCCTAACCCTAACCCTAACCCTAACCCTAACCCTAACCCTAACCCTAACCCTAACCCTAACCCTAACCCTAACCCTAACCCTAACCCTAACCCTAACCCTAACCCTAACCCTAACCCTAACCCTAACCCTAACCCTAACCCTAACCCTAACCCTAACCCTAACCCTAACCCTAACCCTAACCCTAGAAAATGGCGGCTGCCGTGACGTTGTGATGGCTCATCAAGATGGCGGCGCCCATACGGTCACGTGGTACAGAACCAAGATGGCCGCGCCCATAGAGTCATGTGACCCTCGATCCAAGATGGCTGCCCCCATGGTGTCATGTGACTCAGGTCCAAGATGGCCGCCCTTGTGATGTCATCCAAGATGGCGGCCCCCATAGTGTCACGTGGTATGGCACCAAGATGGCGGCGCCCATGCGGTCATGTGACCGGGAACCAAGATGGCGGCACCCACTAGGTCACGTGACCATGGAACCAAGATGGCGGCACCCATGGAGTCATGTGATCTGTGGCCAAGATGGCGGCGGTCACGTGATCGGAGAGACCAAGATGGCGGACTTTGTGATGTCATTCAAGATGGTGGCCTCCTAGTGGTCACGTGGTGCCGTACAAGATGGCGGCGCCCAGGGGGTCACGTGGTGCGGGAAGCAAGATGGCGGTGTGTGCTCTGTGATGTCATTTACGGCAAAATGGCGGCCGCGGGGGTGACGTCATTTACGGCAACAAGATGGCGGCCGCGAGGGGGGGGTCACGTGGTGTGGGGGACAAGATGGCGGCCGCGAGGGGGGTCACGTGGTACCGGAAGCAAGATGGCGGCCATGCCGGGTGACGTCATTTGGGACAAAATGGCGGCTGCCCGGACCGGGATTTTTTTCTCGGTTTTGGGGGGGTTTTGCGGGGTTTTTGTGGGTCGCCCGGGGTCGGAATGGCGTTCCGGTTCGCGGAGGGCCGGCGGCGGCGCGCGCGGGGGTCTGGGGGGTGTGGGGTGGGTGGTGCTGTTTCGATCGGGCGTCTGGTGTGGACGCCTGTGCATTGGGGTCCTTTTTAGGGCGGGTCGCGCTGATGACGTCATCGGGGGCGTGCCGGGGGTGCAGTGTGGCGCTGGAAACGGCAGGGGGCGCTGTGCATGCAGTACCGATAAGCAGACGGCAGGTGGCGCTGTGAGTGCAGTACCGGTCAGCAAGCACCAGGTGGCGCTGTGCATGCAGTACCGGCCGGCAAACACCAGGTGGCGCTGTGAGTGCAGTACTCGCGAGCAAACGGCAGGGGGGGCTGTGAGTGCACTGTCTGTGGGTGGGTGGGTGGCTGGCATGGGGTGGGGACTAGTGATTAGTATTGATGGCTGACAGGTGGGATCCCTATATAGTGTATATAGTAAAAAGAAGAAAAACTATATGTCCGGTGCAGCAGTAGGAAATTTCAGGCTCCCGGGGAGTAAATGGTTTTTTTAATTTTTTTTTTTTCCTTTTACTCCCCGGGAGCCTGAAAGTTTCTACTGCTGCTTTTTTAAACTAAAGCTAGAAAGGAAAACAGAGTTAGAAAGAGAAGGAGAGAGAAAAGAGAGAGGAGCAGAGAGAAAAAAGAGAGGGAGAGAGAAAACAGAGAGAAGCAGAGAGAAAAGAGAGAAAGTGAGACAGAAAAGAGAGAGAAGCAGAGAGAAAAAAGAGAGGGAGAGAGAGAAGCAGAGAGAAAAGAGAGAGAAAAGAGAGAGGAGCAGAGAGAAAAAAGAGAGGGAGAGAGAAAACAGAGAAGCAGAGAGAAAAGAGAGAAAGGGAGAGAGAAAACAGAGAGAAGCAGAGAGAAAAAAGAGAGGGAGAGAGAAAAAAGAGAGGGAGAGAGAAAAGAAAGAGAAGCAGAGAGAAAAGAGAGACAAGGAGAGAGAAAAAAGAGAAGAAAGGCAGAGAAGCAGAGAGAAAAGAGAGAAAGCAAGAGAGAAAAGAGAGAAAGCAGAGGGAAAAGAGATAGAGGCACAAAAGAGAGAGAGAGAAGCAAGGAGAAAAGACAGAAACAAAGAAAAAAGGGAGAGAGAAAAGAGTTGGAAAACAGAGGGACAGAAGAAAAGACCGAGAGAGAAGAGGACAGAACAAGGACAAAGACAGAAAGAAGAGAAGAGGAGAGAACAGAGACAGAGCAGACAGCGTGAGACAGAGAGAGGGAGAAGAGACAGGAAAAGACAGAAGAAAATAAAACAGGAGGACAGAGTGAGACAGGAAAAGGAGGGTGGGAGAACTGAAGAAGGACAGGAGTTAAAGGGAAAAGTGGTTAGGATTAGGGTGAAAGTGAAAACTGAGGAGTGGGGTGAAAAAGGAAAAGACTGAGAGCAAAAAACACAAACCGAGGAAAAGGAGAACACGGAGAGAAAGAGAAGTGAGAAGACTGAGATTGACAGTTACAAACAAAACAGAAACAAATGGTTAGAGATAGATGGAGGTTAAGTTAGAAATAGAACAGTAAAGTGAGGAGCAAAAGGAAGAAAGACAGTGGAAAGAAATGACAAAACCATACCAAAAAAAAAGACAGGAGCCACAGTGGGGGAAGGAAGGGCAGGGGGTATCTTTATTAAGGGTGACTCAACTTTATTAAAGGAATGTTTTTATTCATACATCAGCAAAATACATGGAAACAGTGTATACAAATGCAAGTGCAGATACAATCCAAAGACGAACTGGTAAAAGTCTAGTTTACATACAGAGCAATACAGGGCAATGCAGCAGCTAAAGCAAATGCAATACAGCAAAATAATACAGCAGTTAATGCAAATGCAATACAGAGCAATACAAGACATATTAACACAAGATGATAACCTTGCTCTATTTTCATTACAGGCTGATTTATTGTTACAGGACACCAAAGCAACAAAAGCACACAGAAAACAACACTCAGCTACCATTAACACCCCCTTCACATTACACACAAACTCACCATCGCTGCCATCACAACTGCTAAATTACACCCCAGCAATCATTGCTCCCCGGGAACGTGGTTCCCGGAAGCCTCAAAAAATATCCTCCTGCCTGACGAAAACCCCGGTCCGTGGATGGTCCGCGGCCAAACTTTGGCGATGAACGTCGCCTCGCTGACCAACCGGGACCGGGGAAAAAAAAACCCAGCCGGGGGGAAAAAAAAAAAAACCCCCCGGCTGGGGATTTTTTATTCTAAATTTAAAAATGAGTTGAAAAACCTGAAAAGCAAAAGTCATACAAGGTTACAACTCTAGAACCCTTCAACACACACACACACTTCCTTCAGCTTACACACAAACCCACGCTAAATCACACCTCGACTGCTCTGCTAACCCTCGGCACGCGCTCACGCCCCTCCTCGGGAACGTGGTTCCCGGGAGCCTCCAAAAAATCCTCCTGCCTGACGAAAACCCCGGTCCCTGGAGGGTCCGCGCCCAAACTTTGGCGATGAACGTCGCCTCGCTGACCAACCGGGACCGGGGAAAAAAAACCCAGCCGGGGGGAAAAAAAAAAAAAACCCCCGGCTGGGGATTTTTTATTCTAAATTTAAAAATGAGTTGAAAAACCTGAAAAGCAAAAGTCATACAAGGTTACAACCCTAGAACCCTTCAACACACACACACACTTCCTTCAGCTTACACACAAACCCACGCTAAATCTCACCTCGACTGCTCTGCTAACCCTCGGCACGCGCTCACGCCCCTCCTCGGGAACGTGGTTCCCGGGAGCCTCCAAAAAATCCTCCTGCCTGACGAAAACCCCGGTCCCTGGAGGGTCCGCGCCCAAACTTTGGCGATGAACGTCGCCTCGCTGACCGACCGGGACCGGGGAAAAAAAAACCCAGCCGGGGGGGAAAAAAAAAAACCCCCCGGCTGGGGATTTTTTATTCTAAATTTAAAAATGAGTTGAAAAACCTGAAAAGCAAAAGTCACACACACAAGGTTAAATCCAGTCACCATGCGCTCACACACACAGACAGACACGTGCTGTCACTCACGCTCTTCCCGCTTACGGGCTTGGTGTGGCCCTTACTCGAGACGCTGAAGAACGCGGTTCCACGCTTCTTCTGGCTGCCGCTCCTTGACGTCAAATGGTAGATTCGGGGGAAATCGGTAGCCTCGGGGACCTGTGAGACGACAGGAAGTGGTCAATAACTGGCTATCTGACAGCTAGGACTTGTCCCTGCTCTGACCAATAAATTTTCTACCCAAAACCCCATTAAAGACAAATGAACAGTAAAGTTTTTATAACTCTTCTACCTAACTGTGACTACATGCCAGGGCAGGGCACCTCCAAGCATAAGTGGTACAGTGTAAGTACATACAGTATAAGCCAACATAGGTACACGCAGCGTAAGTACATACAGTACAAGTACATACAGTATAAACCAGCATAGGCACACACAATATAAGTACATACAGTATAAGCCAACATAGGTACACACAGCGTAAGTACATACAGTACAAGTACATACAGTATAAACCAGCATAGGCACACACAATATAAGTACATACAGTATATGCCAACGTAGGTACATGCAATGTAAGCCAGGACTTGAGATAGCTCTCTGGAAGATTAATTCTTGAGACCTATACCCCTTGGGAGGATGGAACCTATAAACTCCTGCAGTCACGTGAGGAGGGTGTAAGACGCTCCCTCGGGAAGTCCAAGAGAATGGCGTGGAAAAAAAGGCACTACCAAAGCCGGTAGTGAGAAGGAAGACGGATGAGAACATCTTGTCCCTTTGAGACATTCCTGTCTCAAAGAGTAAAAATGTAAAGATGCTGGAATAAGGGATATCCGGAAAGGAACGTGACTAGAATATGGCCTACGTGGCACGGAATAGTGCCGATAAAGCGTCGAGACGTAACAAGGGCCTATAACATGGAAGACGACACACACGGACTACATAACACGGACACGGACAACATAACATAGACACAGATGACATAACACAGAGATGAGTGGCAACTGCCTGGCACTGTCCCCTTAGGGACCAGAGATTCCTAGTGCAAGGTGAGCCAGAGGCGGATGATGCCAAAGGAAAGGAAGCCCTAGGACGAGAGCACGTGATGATGAAACGGAACTCGACAAAAGAAGTTACTGCCACAGCAGTTAAGAGGATGCTCGAGAGGCTCGGCGAGCCTAGAGAAGGAAGCCGACTGCCGGGTGATCGTGGCCGTAGCTCCGGACGTGAAGGCGAGCTCCTCGGGGGAAAGATCCCTGACGATGTCGAGTCGAGGGAGGCAGACGACGCAAAGTACGCGAAGATGTGGAGACGGGTCGGAACTGCCCTGCCCGGCAAAGGCTCTGGCGAGGCTGAGGGGAAACCCTCTCCCTTTACTTCCAGAGAGCCCACCCCGCTACAGACCTCTCCGCTAAGCTGACATCAAATTGCCTCCTGTGATAGTAAAGGCTATTCCCCTTCTCCCAACCACTGGCCCCGACACTTAGCTTTTGGAAGAGGAGTGGACAAAATCCATCCTCGGTCGGACGTGGACGTTGAGATGGTCTCCGTGTGTGCCTCGGTGCTGCCGTTTCCAAGCTTGGGCTACGAGCCTCCTCAGGGTACCTAAGGCAAAACAGAAAACCTGACTATTGCCCTCAAAAACAGTAATCCCCGGGACTCCTCTGCACCGCTGCCCCGGCTCACCTCAAATCTTGATTTGACTCCAAAGGGTGCCCGGAAGATACCTGCAAAGAGAAAAGGGACACGCTTAGCATGCTGCTGTATAACGCTCACCTATGGGTCAGCCTGCCTAAACTCCGACTCACCTGCCCTCCTCTGTTCCTTGGCGTGCCTAGGGCAGCAACAGCACCTGCAAAGAAACAAAGCAGAAAAGCATGCTGACATACTGTGAAAACACAACCTCCCAAATCTGACAAGGATGCCACACTGATACCTTAAGCTCTCACCCACCTGGCATAGGCATGCTCGGCCAGGAGAGATGGCAAGAGGACAACCTAAAATAAAAAAAACAAGAGGAGATGCTTAGAGCTGCACCAAAACTGAGACCTCAGCCATAACAACTGCTTCTGAACGCTATTCAATGCTCACCTCGCCCACTCGGCCTTGACTGCTGCTCTCGGCCTTGACTTCCTAAAAAGAGAGACAACGAACAATGCTGTAACGGCCACCATTTATGCTTCCTCTGCAGAGAAAAACAGTGACTGACCTGCTCGGGGCAATCCCCTCACCCGGGATGGGGGCTCTGCCCTGGATTTTGTCCTTCTGCAGCTAAAAGAAAGTTAGGACAAAAGTCAAAGGGCTGCAGGATAACTTAAGAGCTCCAGATATCTTGTGTCCATCTACAAATCCCACCTAGAGTCCAACTACACCCCACATTACAAACTTCAAGTCCACAGGACTTCTCCTATTGCACCAGGCTATGCGGCAGGGCAGAGCAGCTCCGGCACAAATGTGTGCAGACACCCGTGACACGGGACAGACGGGACGTGACAGACAACGGGGACACAACACGGACAGAAATCCCCTGGCAAGGAAAATGGCTGCGAGGACTGAGAGAATGCAAAAGGAGATGACCGAGGAGAGACTGATGGTGAGCTGATGAGGCTCAGAGAAACCTGGAGGAAGAAGATGCTAACCGAATGATTTATTCCAAGAACTGCAAAGATGGATGCCCAAGAATCCTACGGCCAGAAGCCTCTACCTGCCCTCACGTTCTTTCAAGTCCTAGTCCGCCATAATGGATCCTGGCGGGGCACAGCTGTCCATACAGCTCAGAACAAGACCTGAAAAGACATCCGACCGGATGCTTCTAAAGAGACAAGAGAGTCTGATGCCTGTCTGAGCTCCTGAGGCAAAAGTTCTATGGCCTGGCTGCCAGGCCGAGGAATGCAGAGATCGCAGATGCTAACAATGATGCCAGGGTTTCTGACAGGCCCCTCCAAGACCTAAGGTAAAGGACATGACATATGCAAACAACACATAAAACACAAAAGACAAGTGACACGATACACACCGGGACTGCTCTGCCCTGCGCACCTCAGCACTGTGATCAAAAGTCAGGCTTTGCTTTTATGGGGCCTAAGGGGCCGCTTCATGGACACCCCCATCTCCAAAGGAGACTCAAAAATCCCTCCTGGTGGGTCCCTACCCTGCGCCCCGCTTTCATCCCCTCTGTGGGCTGTAGCCCTCTACTTATCTCTTGGACATCTGGGAATGCAGGTCCGTGTCAGGTGCAAAAGAAGGCAGCCTCAACATCTGGGAAGTTCCTGCTGGCACTGTTGTTCAACAACTCCCTCTTGTTTCTTAGTCAGCTACATGAAAGAAATGCAAATATTAATGCATGATCAATGCAGCACACTGGCCAAAACCCAACAATTCTGCCACTCACCGTTCTCCTAAGAATGCCCGGCTCCTGGGGCCGCACTCCGAGGCTGATGAAAAAACAGGAACGGATGCTTAGAGTTGCAGCGGAAAGTGAGACTTGAGCAATAACAACTGCTTCTGTACCCTACTCAATGCTCACCTTGCCCACCTCACCTTGACTGCTGATATCCAGCTTTACTTCCTAAAAAGAAAAAGAACAGAGCTGTAACAGAGTCACACTTTACACTCCCCCTGCAGAGACAAATGGTGACTGACCTGCTCGGGGGAACCTCCTCACCCGGCATGGGTGGATGGATTTTGCCCTGGATTTTATCCTTCTGCGTCTGAAAGAAAGTGAGCACAAAAGTCAAAGGGCTGCGGGATAACTTCACAGCTCCAAACATCCTCTGTCTATTTAGGAATATCATCTAGAGTCTGGCAGCACCCCACAAACTGCAAGTCCCTGGGACTTGTCCTGTTGCAGCAGGCTATGCGGCAGGGCAGGGCAGAGCGGCTCCGGCACAAATATGTGCGGACACCCGTGACACGGAACGTGACAAACAGGGGGACAAACAACACAACACATCAGGCTTGTGGTGAGGGTCTCGAGGGGAAAAGGCAAAAGGGACCCCAAAGACACACTAGGTAACACAGTACACCGGACAACACTATGTGGACCGGAACTGTTCTGCGCTGCCCGCCTGAAAGCTGCCATCAAAAGTAGAGCCTCTCCCTCTAGCTGTCCTAAGAGGCCCCTTGGAGAAGATTACTTTTCCCTCTGCTAATTTTTAAATCTGTCCCAGGAACTCCCAACCCAGTACTCTCCCATCATCCCATCTCCAGGCCGTGGCCCTGACTTATCTTTCGGATGATCGGTGATGTGGATCCACATGGCACCTGAAATGAGTCTGCCTTGGAGGGCCCCGTGATGGCCTGTTAGCCTCTCGGTCAGCTACAATAAAGAAAACCAAAACCAAAGTATGAGTACAGAGTTATGTGGGCCAAATCCCAGCGAGTCAGCTACTTGCCCTCTCCTGAGTGTGCCTGGCTCCTTCAGGCTCCAGCTTCATCCTGATTCTAAGGCTGTGCCCGTTATTATGAGTGGCACCTGGGTAAGAGAAAGGCAAAGTTAAATGGCATTCCTGTGAGTGCAGTGGATGACCTTGTGTGCTGCAAGACGTGTGAATGCCTCTGCTCGGCTTCTAAAAGGCCTGGGGTGGGGGGCTCAAATAAACCCCCTTTCTCACCCTGCTGCCTTCAAAACCACCCCCCCAACAATAACTCCTAACCGGATACCCGCTCACCCTCCCTCTCCTAGTCACAATCCTCAACTCACCTGAAGCCTCAATCTCAAACATCATCTTGGATACTGGGCAGATTCCCAGATTCCTCTTGTGACATGATGAATCTGCTGAAAAAAGCATTGTAGTTGACACAACCTGGAGCCTCTGGAAGCTGTGCTCTTCCTAAAAAAAATACAAAACAAAATAAGAACAAAACAGGAAATTACAAATGCACTTTACCACCCCTAAACACAAAACCCAAAACTGTGAACTTAAATACTCCCTGTATTCTATGCTGTTTTCTTCACAGTATCTTCAAAGCCTCTGTTGCTTTAGATGCCCGGAAACACCTACTGAAAACAAGCTGAGATAAGCTGAAAGAGCCTCTTACCTGAAATGAGAAGGGAGCTCTTATCCTAGGACATCCCAGAGAGGGAATGAACCCCCTCAGCAAAAGCTGGGGTTAATATACCCCTGATGGTGCCCGCCTCTCGTTCCCATGGCACCCAGGAAAAGGGAGGGGGCTGATCCCACTGGGCATAAAAGCCCTCAGAGAAGCTACAGCTGTTTGGCTCCTCTGACTCAAATTCAAGGGGAGCAAAGGGCTTGTTATAGAAGAAAACTCTTCTGAAAAATAACAGCGCTTTGTTTTTTGCAACAACTACTCGGAGTAAAAGGGCAGAAAACTGGTAAGAAATATAACTTTCTGTTTAGGCAGCATAACTAGATAAATTGGCTAATTTGCTGTGACCTTACATAATTATTCCTTAGTGGCTATTAAGTACTACTTCATGTGTGACTGAGCCCGGTGGAGAAGAATGCTTATGATATGAATCGTCTAAGTCTCCTTGGGACCTCTAATTAGGCCTATCTACATTATAAGTAAAAATAAGAAAAATAAAAGCTTCCCAGGCAGTGTAAGGGTTAAGTGCATGCCAGGCTCACCCTGCTCTGAGATACTTGGTCCTATGGCACAGAAAGAAGGGCCCTGAAATGTAGTTTTAAACCCTTAAAATGCTGAAAAAGGCAGAACTTCCTTCCATTGCACCCCTTAAACAGAGGAAATGGGGCAGCTACCTCTACTGAAACTAATACAATGGCAAATAAATAGCTTCTGCCCTTTAATTTACTCTCCTTAAGTACTGGGAAAAGAAGGGTTTTTCTCACTTTAAATCTCTCCAGTGATGAAAAAAAGAGGGATTTTTCCCTCAGTTCAAATTCTTATGGAGGGATAGCTGGGCTTCTCCCTCAATTTAGGCCTCAGGACAACAAAAAGGGGGCGGCTACCCTTAATTCAAACCCATAAGAAACATTGTCAAGGTTTTCCCCTTCTACTTAAACTGGAAAATAATCGAAAATGAGGACTCCCTGTCAATTAAAACCCCTAACAGCATAGAAAAGGCAGGGATTCTTTCAACTGAGACCATTAAAATTGCAGGGGAAGCAGAGTCCCTCCCAGTTTGAACACAAAAAAATAAAGGAAAAGGAAGCTTTTTCCCTTTTTTCTAAAACCTTTTTCTCCTAATAACTCCTCTCCTTTCTGGGAGTGCTGTGGAGGGTCTGGGGGCTCTGGGGAGGGACTGGCACAGTAAAAGGGGAAAGTTGAAAGCTCTCTCCTGGAACCCCAAATGCTGCCTGGCCTGCTCAGATGCTGCCCCTTGGCAAAAGGGCTCTTCCCTTGGCATTTTCTCAAAGTGATGCTCCGTGCCCAGGTGGGTCTGGCTGCTCCCTAGTCCATGCTGGATGCTCCGACCGTAGTTCCTGGAGGGACCCTTGGGATGCCCCTATTAGCCCCTCTGGAGTAGCAGCTCCCTGTGCGGGTGTGCCTGGGTAACCCTCTGAAAGCAGCTGGGCACACGGGGGGCTGCTAGACCTTGGAGTGGGCTTGAGGTGAAGAAAGGTCCTGTGAGGAGTTCCTTCCCCTGCACAGACCTTCGTCTGCCCCTTAAACCATGGGGTGCCAGACTTTCCTTTCTAAGGAAATTAACGGTCTTTCCTCTCTGTGTGCCCGTGGCCGAAACTGCGATTCGGCCTCCAAAACCGCAGAGAACGATTTCTCACGGACCGCGGCTGCCGACGCCAAGAACTCTTGCCGCCCTTGGAGTGCCGCGTGCCTCCTGCGAACGGACGTCGACGCGCAGCGGGGGTGAGTTTGGCTTTACGGGGAAGAGGGCCGGCGCAGGATTTCTCCGGGAGCAAAGCTGCCCCCGCCGAGAACTCGGGCTGCCTGGCAGCGCCGAGCTCCTCCTGCAAACTGGCATCGGGAGACGCAGGGGGTGAGATTTCTGTGCAGAAGTTCTCCCAGACCAAAGCTGACAGCATCTAACCCTAACCACAACAACTTAGCTGGGTCTAAAACTTACAACCTTCGGACTGGCAGCGTGGGACCCGACCTGCTGTGCCGCCGCTGGCCCCTTGCTAAAGCATTCCACTGCAGTCCTAAAACTCTGCCTTTTCTGAGGGTGTTTTCTCTGACCCTGACCATAATCCTCCAAATATGCTAAAGACTCATAAAATGGCTTTGAAAAAGCCCCAACAATACCCTAAGTAGTCCGAGAAAAGTCCCTTCCAAAATCTCCCAAATACCTTTAAAAGTCCTGGAAAAAAAGCCTCACAAAGACATGCTCAGTCTCTGAACTCTACCTCTCGCTGTCTAGCCCACAGATGTCGTCCCTACCTTTTTGCAGTGGGTCTGTTGTCCTCTGAGGGTTCTGTCATTGTCCTGCTGTGTGAGGGTTGCGGTCTGGTCTCGCTGTTAGGGTTGCTGTGTTGTGCTGCTGTTGGGGGAAAAGGCTGTTTTCAGGGGGGCTGCTTCGGCTGAGGTTAGGGCTGGGGTGAGGGGTGGTACAGCTGTACCGTGCACCCCTGATCTCCAGTGGACTGTCCAGCCCTCAAGCCCTGTCCCTTTACCCCTCAACTGGTCCCTCTGCCCCCCAGCCCTCAGCTCCTGTGTGTCACCCTTGACCCCTCTCCTTTGCCCCTCAGCCCCCAGCTTCTCTGTGTCACCCTACAGCTGCCCCTGCCACCCTCAGCATCTCTGTGTGTCACCCGCTGTCCCCTCTCCCTCTTCCTCCCTCAGCTCCCAGCCTCTGTCACCCTCAAGCCCCCACAGTGCCCCTCAAGCTGCCCCTCAGCCTCCATG
The DNA here is from genome assembly GCF_012460135.2 of Molothrus ater. Classification (NCBI taxonomy): domain Eukaryota; kingdom Metazoa; phylum Chordata; class Aves; order Passeriformes; family Icteridae; genus Molothrus; species Molothrus ater. The sequence goes on along the minus strand of NC_050504.2, from coordinate 5,960,765 downwards.
TGTTGTGCCATGAAAAGACCCTAAAAAAACCTAAAAATTCCCTGAAAACCTCCTGATCTTCAAAATGTCCTAAAAACTCCATGAAAACCTAAAAACAGCCTCAGAATGCTGTTAGAATACACTGGAAATATCTTACTTTTAAAAAACCCCTAAAAATCCCCAAAGAACCTTTAGAAATTCCTAAATATACCCCTAATAGTCCAAAAAGAGCTCAAAAAATACCCCAAAAATCCTTAAAATGCCCTGATAAGACCCTAAAAAAGCCTAAAAATTTCCTCAAAAACCCTAAAAATACCCTAGCCCTAAAAAGTTCTCCACATACCCTCAATAGTCCTAAAAAACCCCCAAGAACACCCAAATCCCCCCCCAAACAATTCTTAAAAGTACTAAGAAAGCCCTTAAAATACCCTAACAAAATCTTTTAAAAGCCCTGAAAAAGCCCTAAAAGTATCCTAAACATTACCAGAAAATTCCTGGAAAACTCCTCCAAAAAAGCCCTAAAACATCCTTTTAAAGCCATGAGAAAAACCCTTAAAAAAACCCTAAAAAACTGCTCAGCCCCCAACTCCTATCTGTCACTCTCTAGACCACAAACATCATTGCTACCTTTTCATTACGGTTGCTGCCTGCAGCTGCTGGGAGAGTTCTGGGGCTGTCCCAGCGTTGGGGTTACTGCCTTGTGCTGCTGTTGGGGAAAACTGGGGTCCTAGGGGTGCTCTTTAGGGTGACCTTGGGGTTGGGTTGAGGGCTGCTGCACCTGTACCCTGACCCTACCTGGTACCCTGTGTCCTTTGTACCCCTAACCCTCGGTGTGAGCTCTCCATCTGTCAAGCCTCCCCCTCCTTGCCCCTCAGCCCGCAATGTCTGCGTGCCACCCCGAGACCTCTGACATTGTCCCTTGGCCCCCTGGCCTCCACCGTGCACTCTCCACCTGGTTAGGGGTGGTGTGAGGGCTGGTTCACCTGTCACGCTCAAGCAGCCCCCACTTTGCCCCTCAAGGCATCTGCTCCCTCTCACCCTTTTCTTGTCACCCTCAAGCTCCCCGCTCTCAGCCTCTCAGCATCTCTGTGCCACCCTGGAGCCCCCCAGTTGCTCCTAAAGCCCCCTTCTGCCTCTCAGCTCCCCCCATCCTCTGTGTCACCCTCCAGCCCCCTCCCCTCAGCCCGCAGCCCCTTGTGACACCCTGCAGCCCACAGACGTTGTCCCTGCCTGTCTCGCCTGGGTGTTGTCCTGCTGCGAGAGCTGCGCCGTCCTCCAAGGGTTCGGGCTTCTGCGTGCTGCTGGAGGGGACTCACGGGTGGGCGGTGGGTGAAGTAACGGATGGAGCGGGAAGTGTGGTGAGACGGGTTAAGGGCGGAGTGAGGGATGGAGCAAGGGCGGGCTGGAAAATAGAGTAGGGTTAGGAGCGGAGAAGGGGACGCAGCAGTAGGGGGCTGAGGTGAGGAGGTGAGTGTTAGGAGGAGGCGTAACTCCGTAACTCCAAGACCGAGTCTGCAGCCAACAAGAACTCTGAGTGACCTGGGAGCAGTGAACGTCTTTGGCAAACTGATGTAAGGAAACTGGGGTGATGAGTTTTGTTTCCCGTGGAAAAGGGGTGGCATTTGTGTCCGTGGGCCTGCACCCTGCCCAGGACCTTTGATCTCGAGTGGGCTGCCACCTCCTAAAATTCCAAACATCGCACGTGAGACAGGGGGTTGCAAATTTTACTTGGGGTAGAAACTGGATTTAGCTGAAGTCTGCTGGTGAAACTTGTGTAGTCTGTTAATCGGTGTGCTTACAAAAAGGCCTGCAGAGAGAAAAAAGGAAGTTCAAGGATTCTGTGGGAAAAAGAGAATCTGGGTTACGACCGAGTGCGCAGCCTCGTCCCTGTGTGAGTAAAAGTTTGAGGTTTTGCCGGCAGCATCGCCGAGTGCTGAGGGGTCCCCTGGTCAATAGGGCAACTCGGGAGGGTTTGCTTCAGGCTTTGCTTGTGAAAGGTGTGAGAAAAGCAAGCAGCTCTGAAGCAGATGAGCCCCCTCTTGCCTGTTGAAGTGTTGGATAAATCAAAGATAAACCTCAAGGTCCCTTCCCACCCAAACCATTCCGTGATTCTTTGCCCTGGAGGCAAGGGTGCACCTGTCACCGCATTTCTCTTCACAGAGAAAAGCAAGGCACAATTCTTCCCAAGAATATTTCTGGGATTCACGTTCTCTGAACCTCAGAGGAAGTAAAATCAATTCTTATCTCATTTACTGTGCCTGTGTTTGTGCCGAAGTAGAATGCAGCGTGGAGATTGTTTACCCAAAGTGATGGTGTTTTGTTTCCTTGGCCTGTCAGGGCCAAGTGTGTGTGCGTGTCGGGTCTGTTGGGTGACGGTCATGAGTTGTGTGCAGGGTTGAGTACTTGGCAGATTCGGTTTAGTTGTAATGTAATATAGTATAATAAAGCAATTAATTAGCCTTCTGATAAGGCAGAATGCAGATTGGAAATATTTGCACATATGATATTAAAGGACATGTGAACCACCTTTCTGTGAGACAAAGACACAAGACTCGGCCCATCCCTAACTTAGGACACAGCTAAAAAATAATAGATAAAATAATTTTTAACCTATTTTTGAAGAACTCTCTAAAACTAATGGCAGATGATATAGCTATTTTATCTGGCAAGCTTCCGTGCAAAATTTCCTGCTGATGCTGCCTCGGACGGATGGAGATTTGGGAGGAGGGGGAAGAACAAAGTGCCACGGGGCTTTATTGGATGAGCCTTGAAAGGTTTCTGCAAGCTTCTATTGCAAGGTTGATGAACTTTGTGTTTGTTAACGGCAGTTTTGCTCAGTGTTTTAACCCTGCTTTATCTCCTGTGGTCCAGATGACACATTCGCACATCTTTAGAAAATTCAGTGGGATGCTCTTCAAACAACATGTGACTTTGCACCAGTGAGGGCAGAAACTTGATGGTTTTACCTCAATCTATAGTTTTTCAATATTGCTATAGAAAGTGCTTTTCTGTGAAATGTCTACTTTGGTTAGATCATGCAAATTTAGTGCTGGCTGCTACTTCCATAAGATGAAGAGTAAGAATAACTCAGGAATGTTTCATCATTTGTCTCTGCACTGGTCAGAAATGGTAATTTGAGCTCAAATCTGTAGAAATTTAGCAAAAGAAGTTGGACACTCAGAGGATAAAAATAGAAAAAAATGCATTGGAAGGATTTTTCCTGCTAGTGAGTGAGTTTCTACCTGTAGGAGCATCGGGGGGTAGCACGGTCGGGACGGATGGAGATGAGAAGTCATATTGCTATAAGCTGGGTGATATGGGGTAACCTTTAAATGAGGGCCATCTTCTCCTAAGAAATGAAAGAAGTAACAGGTATCCATAGTTAATGAGCCTAGGATTTCTAGCTCTTGAAGGTCAGATTTATCAGCTTTAGAATTATCAATATAAGTTTGGTGTTTCCGGCTGGGAGTTGGAGATACGTGATGATCATCATATGGCCAACATTTATCAGGAGTAACATTATCAAGACCCTTTGGGAAAGGTACTCCAACTAGACAGGTTGAAAAAGGTTTGTCAGGGCTTGTGTCAGATAGACGGATGGTATCGGAGCCTGCAGACCTGGCTAAAGCAACCCAGACATTAGTCTTTGGTTGATTTACAGGTAAAGCTTCTGTTTGTGCTGCCTGTGCGACTGCTTGCGCTGTTTGAGCTGTAAGAGCCCTTTCAATTTTTTCTCCTAGAGTTTTTCCAAGTTCATTTGCCTGGATAATTGCCACTTGCTGTGGACTCCCAATTTTGTTACAGGCATCTATCATTTCAGGCACTGTGGGTTTTTCTTTTCCTAGGGCTTTGATAACTCTTTTACATTGTGCATTGCCATTATTTTCAATAATGTCCCGTATCATTATTGGGCGAGCTATATCATCGCCGCATTGTCTTTCTGCTCCTTGCGTTACCCGCCCCACAAATGTGGTAAATGGTTCAGACAAGTCTTGCCTAATCATATTATAGGCTTTTTCAAAACTTCTTGCAGGCTGAATTTGCAAAAAGACTCTGCGAGCCATCTTTTTAATGTCATCTAACGCTGTTTTGGGTAAATTCACTCGATTATCACTCTGATCATCAGGAGGGTCACCAGTCAGCTTAGACATGACAAGGGTACGAAGGTCTGCATCGGTACTTTGTCTATAAGTGGCTAGTACCCCTGTAAGCAGTCTTTTCCATTTGAGTTCCCATAGCATATATTGTGAGTCTGTGAGAATTATACTAGCAAGATTTTTACAGTCATTTGGGGTGAGTGTACGTCCTTCCAGGACTATCCTTTTCAGCAGTTGCTTAAAATATGGGGAGCAGATACAACCGTCCCTTATTGCTTTTCGCAATTCTTTTATCTAATGAGGTGGGATAGCCACCCATGTTCTAGGACAAGCGGCTTGCTCGCTGAATGGCACAGGCATAGCTAGAGGATTTAGACTTTCTTCTTTGCAAATCTGGCCTCTGACTTCATCCTAGTCTGTTAGTTGAAAATTATGAAAAGATTTTTGTGAGTTTTCTAATTTGGGATTAATGCTGATGAATTTTCAGCGTTTAGTGTCTCTTTTTGGGTCAGAAATCTGTCCCAAACACTGGGGGGACTCTGGAGCTGTTTGGGAACAGTTCTTTTTCGAAATTCTTTTGTATTGGATCAAAGGGTTGGCATTTGCAGGGTAAAGACCCTGGAAATAATTTGGCAGATCAGGAAGCTAAGGATGCAGCAGAAAATGGAGCTGAAAGAGTTAATATTAACTCCAAATGAGGAAAAATTGGAAATTCCAAAGTTTAGGGAAGAAAAAAAAAAAAAAAGGCGAATTAAAACAAGATAGGTGGCGAAAAAGATAAATGGGGGAAATAGAAACATCTTGATGGAAGACAGATAATAAAATGCTTACTAGGGAATAGCAGAGGACATGTATCAAAACGCCCAGTGGGATACTCAGGCTTTGTGTGATCATTTTTTTAAAGGAACTATGGATGCATTGCGATTTTTGGAGTAGAAAAACAAGTAACTGAAAGATGTATAATTTGCCAAAGGATAAATAAAAGGGTGGTGAGAAAAACAACATGAGAAGGTCGTGAGTTAACTCGTCGACCATTTCAAAGTATCCAAGCAGAAGTTTGCTTTGGTAAACTCTGGATTTATTTGTAAAAACCGTTTAATCCAGGAAAAAAAAAAGGATATACCACATGCTGGGCAGGAGGGAGATTGTAAGAAAATAACATTTTTAAAGGCAATAAAAGAAAAACGGTGAAAGTATAAGGCTGGGAACGAAATATTACCTCATCCATTCCTGTTTGTTCCTCCACTCGTTCGCGGCTGCCCCAGCCCCTGTGCCGGCTCCGGCACAGTCCGTCTGTCCCGGTCCGTCTGTCCCGGTCCGTCTGTCCCGGTCCGTCTGTCCCGGTCCGTCTGTCCCGGTCCCGGCCGCCTGGCCCGTGGCCGCTCCGCTGGCCGTGCCGGCGGAAGGGGCGGGGGGTCCGTCCTGCCGTGTGCACCGTGGGTACCGCGCTGACCGCACCGAGGGGGGGTCCCGTCTGTCCCATCCCCGGCTGCCCTGACTCTGCTCGGCTCCCGCCGCTGCAGCCGGGGTCAGTCCCGGCTTTGTCTCTGCCGGATCAGCTGCCGTGAGCCACGTGGGGCCGATCCACGCTGCAGCTCGGTCTGCACCGGAACAGCCCCTGGGGCGGTCCCGGCTGCAGACCCCGCCTTTGGAGGACCGAGACCCTGAGCTGTGCCGAGTTCCGCCGTCCCGCCCTGAGCTCCGTTCCCTTGGTAACCACAGCTACAGGCTGCTCGGGGGAGCTCTCTAAAGGAATCACCTTATCAAAACACTAAAAGTTCAGGTAAAAGAAAGCCCTCTCCTGATTCTTCCTAAAAATACGGGAGAAAAGCTATAGAAGATAAAAATCCAAAAAGAATGGGATAAAGGGATTAGTCTATTTCCATTAAAAGAGGCTCCCATAGGAGGGGGCGGACCAGGGTTTGTAAATGCTCCTTTGACTTCGTCTGAGGTCTGAAATTTTAAGAAATAAATAAAAGGGATATTTGGAGGATCCCGTAGGCATAGCTGAACAATTAGACCAATTTTTAGGTTCAAACATTTATACTTCAGAAGAGATGTGGTCTGTAATGAAAATAATATTTTTCTCAGGAAGAAAGGCAATTAATCAGAGCAGCTGAAATAAAAGCTTAGGAAAAAAGATAATCTACGGGGACCCCCAGAGAAGACAAAATGCCAACTGTACCTCCTGAGTGGGGTAAAAATAACGAGGAGGGGAGTAAACACATGAATAATTATTGTAATTACATAATCAAAGGAATAAATGCGACAGCATATCAAAGGCGAAATGCAGGGAAAAAAAAAAAGGGTTTTTAAGGGACAGCTTTTCGAGGGGAAAGAAGAAACTGCAACTAAATGGATAAACAAACTTAAGAGAAATAGGAAAATGGTCCTAAGTAAGCAGAAGATCTGAAAATCTTTAAAGAGATGGGCACAGAGGAGGAATAGGGAGGTCATAAGCTCTAATTTTCTGGGGGGAACAAATACCATCTGGAGCCTGTGATAACTTTAAAAGTGGGTCCCCAAGAAGAAGAATTGGAATTTGTAATAGACACAGGGGCAGAGAGAACCTGCCTGTTAAATATTCCAAAAAGTTATAGTGTGAGCAAACATATAGTGAAAGTAACAGGGGCAAAGAGAGAAAGTTTTATATTTCTGGTCATTAAAGATGTAGTAATTGAGGGAAGAAACTAGAATTTGGATGGGAGATGTCTTATTGGTCCCAGGGGCAGGTAGCAATTTATTGGGAAGAGTCTTACAAGTGCAATTAAGAATAGGAGTTATATCAGAAAATGGGAAAATGACAGCTAGAGTTTTAAAATTATTTAAAAGAGGATGAATTAAAAAAAAACAACAAAGAAGTTTGAGGTGGGGAAGGAAATAGGGGAAGATTAAATATCGACCCCATAAGGGTTACAATTGAGAGAGAAGATTGTCCCGTACATGTACGTCAGTATCCTGGATCTTTAGAAGGACGGGAAGGTTTGAAGCCGGTAATAGAAGGACTAATAAAAGATGGGGCATTAGAACCTTGTATGTCTCCTCATAATATCCCTATTCCCCCAATAAAGTCTGATGGGAGTTATAGACTAGTACAAGATTTAAGGGAGGTTAGTAAAAGAACTCAGACTCACTACCCAGTGGTAAAATATCTTAGACACTTAATAAATAGAAGTAGCTAGAAAACCAACCATGAGAAAATTGCTAGAATTTTATTCATTCTCCCTCCCTCTTCAAAGAGAGAGATCAGAAAATTACCTAGATTATTGAAATATTATAGATTGAGGGGTACACACAAGTAGCAAAATTTGTGTATGAAAAAAACGGACAGAAGGAGATTATATAAAACAGACCAAAGAAGATATTGTTAAATTAAAAGAGTTAAGCTAAAACTAGCCTAAGTACCAGCTTTAAGCTTACCTTTGTTAGAAAAGTCATTTATCATTTATACATAAATACAGAAAATGGAGTACCTCATAAAATTTTAATTCAAGGCTAAGGAAGAATAAAAAAATATCTATTAGCTCATATATCAAAGATGTTGGACTCAGTAAGCCACAGCTAGCCAGTAGGTATTTAACAGCTACTGCAATCCTAGTAAAAGAAAGTTGTAAGCTTACTTTTGGAAGTAATTTAGTTAGGTTCAGTTCATACTGTCTGAAGTGTGTTGAATCAAAAAAAACAGGTAAGAAGAGAAGAAAGAGAGAAGTTGAAGTAGGGAGGTGGTTAGCAAACTCTGAGATGTTAGAATGTGAAGTGATGACATCTTGGTGCTAGAAGAGAGCAGAAGTGTGAATGCAGGGTTTTTGCATGAAAAGCAGGGAAGTGTCTTAACACACGGTTGTTAGGAGGTTATTCAATGCCGAACTGAGGTCCAGAAAGGGTTTAGCAGAACGGGCCCTCCTTGAAGGGAAAAGAGGAGAAGTTGACTAGAGAAAGGAAAAGAATGTCAGGAGCACCTGGGGACGCCAGGTTTGGGGTTGTCAAGGTTGGGAGGTGTCTGGCTGCTCCCTACGAGCGGCGGGGTCTCGGAGGCTGCGGCAGGGACCGATCCATGGAGGTGACCCGGCGGCGGTGCTGGCAGCAGAGGACACGGGTTTGCCGGCCAGGAGCAGGCTGGCGCCGTGGTGGAACTGCCGGGGGGGCTCCCAGGCTGCCGGGGTCCCGAGTCGAGGATGGCAGTGTCAGCCCCGGTAAGTAGGCCGAGAGAGAGAAGGAAAGAGAAAGAGAAGAAGAGAGAGAGAGGGCAAAAGGGACCCAAGACTGCCCCCAGGGTCCCCATGCCCCTGGCTGCTCTCCCCTGCTCCGGCCCTGCAGCGAAGTGGCAGCACAGCATTGACAGCAAGGCCGTGAAAAGAGCGGGAGGGGGGCTAGCACTAAAAGATAAAATCAAAGCAGAGATTGCTGACTCTCCAAACCTCACAAAGTGGTTTGTTTTTCTTAAGTAAAAAGGTTTTTGGTTTTTTCTTTTGTGTGTTTTGTTTGCTGTTAAAAAGAAGTTTGTTGTTTTTTTTTTTCCTGAAGAATGGGTTTGTAAGGCTAAAACAATTAAATGCTGCCCAAAAAGTAAAAAGCAATAGATGTGATACATCTCATGTTAAAATTGGTCTAGCTTTTCTTATTTAACTAACTGTAACTCACAAAAAGAAGAATTTGCCTCTGCAGCTATTAGCACAGCTGGATAGAAGAAGAAGAAGATGCTGCTGTGGAAAAAGCTTTTAGCTAAACCCAGAAAGTTTGGAAGAAGAGTGAATGGTAAAAGTTAATGCAGTATTATCTTTCTTTTATTACTATGCTATTAAGAAGTCCTTTCCAGGTACTACTGAAGCAACAATCAGAATCACAGAAAGAGGGTGAATTCATGCCAGCAGAATCAAAGGACTTGTGAAGAAACCTGAGGAATGGACTATCACATTTAAACCAGGTGATACCGACCTGACTTTCCAATGGGGACTGAGTGGTAATAGTTTCAAAAAAGGCAAATGATCCAAGAAATGTACAAAGAACAACACAGAATTAAGAATTAAGACAACGCTTATACCACTGGTTTCAAGCACTGCCTGGTTTTATTCTGGTCTTGCCTGAATAAAACATCTCCTTAGGGGAGGAATACTCCAGATAGAAGGATCAAGACTGTTTTTGTGTTCTGACCTTAGCCTGAGAATTGTACAGGGGAGAAGGGGAATTACCATTTCCATCAGTAAACTTTATTTGATTCATTCCAAGACTGGACATGCTAGCTGGGTTATAAGTAAATGCTTGAATTGTGAGAATAATTAGTATTGTAGTTCACAACATTTATGCTCTTATTGCAAAAAGTGTTAAAGTAATAGCTTTGTGGATGGGAATTACTAGTGCCTGGTGAATGAGAGATACCTGAAGAACGGTAAGAGTCCACAGTTAAAGGGTGTCCAAACCAATTTGCCTGGAAATTATTTAAGAGAAAGTGAGAAGGAAATAGAGGGCACGACCAGATTGGCCTCTGTTTTTTGCCACCGAGAAGATCAAATACACCTGCTGTGGGTTGCAACCTCACAGGCCTGGGAGGTGGGAGTATAAGGCATACTGGACCTCTGTTATTCCTGTTTCTGGCACTCATTTGTTCTCTTTTCCCTTTCGGGATACCAGCAAGATCGTGTCACAAATGCTGCAGAAAGCATCACGTGGAAAGAAACCAAAGTTCCTCTTTAATTACACACACCTATGTCAACAGCCACTGTTATAACCCATCCAAATTAAGAACCTGTAGGCAAAATGGAGTAAATTATTGGATTACAAGAAACTTAGGAAAAAGTGGTAATAGATTTGGAATTGAATGTCCAAATGGAGAGAGAGGGATTTGTTTTACATTTAATCTTGACGGTTCGAGATTTGGTAAAAAAACAAATAATAAACAAAAAGGTAAAACCAGCACAGCAACTTAACTCTGTATTGACCCCAAATTATCTATTGAGTCGTATTACAAGACTCCAAGCAGTTATAGAAATGATAGCAAATGGAGCTGCCCAGGCATTGGAGTTAATATAAAGTCAGCTAAGCCAAACAAAAACTGTAGGTTATCAGAATAGGTTGGCTTTACACTATTTATTGGCCAAAGAAGGGGGTGTTTGTGGAAAGTTTAATATATCAAATTGTTGAAAATTGATGAGCACAGAAAAGTCATTCTAGAAAAAGCAAAAGAAATCAAAGAAGAAAAAAATATATATGCATATAATAACCAAGGTACCGGTCCAAAAATTAGAAAACAATGTTAAAACCTAGCTGGTAGGGTAATGTATTAGAAGAAATTAAGATCTTTCATTTTATGTGTTGCAACTATTTTTATATTTCTTCCTTGTGTAATCCCCTGTTTTATTTTGCCCGCATAGTCCAGAAGATGCAAGTAGATAAGAAATATTGCTCAAGCCAAAGGATTTACAAAGAATAAGAGTGGGGATTGTGGCAAATGCAGGTATTTTATGATTGGCTTTTTTGAAATATTAAAATGAATATTATATGTGTTGTGTTAGAAAGTAATGCTGTATTAATTCTCTTAAGTAGTGTGTTAAATATAGTTTTAGGTTATAAAAACTGTTAAAATAGAAACGATGCTATGTAAGATACTTTTTTTAAAGAAAGGACTTGCAGCGAGATAGCGGCCACAGGACACCTGGATCTTTCAGAGAAAAAGAATTTATATATATTGCCCTCTTATCAGAAGAAACAAACTTCTTCCTGCCTCCAAGGCGCTGTTAGGATTAGAAGGAAGAAGTGGATGATGAGCAGACAGAATCCTGTGTTTGAATGGAATTTATGCACCATGTATGAAGTGTATGACTCTGCAACAGGCTATTGCTTTTAAGGGTTAATCCTTTGTTAACAGGGGTCCTTTTTCGGGCTCCTGCTGCCCAGAAAAAGGTACCCGGACATCCGTAACTCTTTGTTTTTGTTGTCTCATATTGTCCTAATTCAAATTGTCCAAATTATTATTACTCTAATTGTATGACTATTTTTATAACCATTTTATTACTATTAAACTTTCAAAAATTTTAAAAGCAAGTGATTGAGGTTTTTCACACCAGTCTGTTAGTTGAAAATTATCAAAAGATTTTTGTGAGTTTTCTAATTTTGGCATTAATGCTGGCGAATTTTCAGGGTTTACTGTCTAATTTTGGGTCGAGAAATCTGTCCCAAACACTGAGGGGACTCTGGAGCTATTTGGGAACAGTTCTTTTTCGAAATTCTTTTGTGTTGGGACCAAAGGGGTGGCATTTGCAGGAGCAAAATAATTCTCTGTCTGTCCTGTATTTATTAAAGCAGCTGTCATATTCCAACCTCCTCTTCGTCGCACGGTTTGTGTGCATGGATGTGGCTGTGCAGACGAATCGTGACACAAAGTAGTCCCACTGGGTGCTAGGAGTGTGGAAGGCGAAAACGCAGAGGCACACCAGGTATCGGTTGCTCAGGGTTACGTGCTGGAGAGGGATCTCTCGGGGCCCGGCAGAGGGAGAGACGCGGAAGGATACACGCAAGGTGCTGCAGTTTTCGCCTGCTGTGGTGCCGTGTATAGACGCAGTGGCGGCAGAAGTGGCGTGACAGGGCACAGGGATGCTGCCTGTGGCTGGACAGCGGCACGCAGCGGCTCGGAACCGAGACCGGGCTGTGCCAAAGCTGCGGCAAACGCAGTGGGGGGTGGCGGCGGGGCCGTGGAGATAGAACTGCACATGCGTGCGGCTGATCCCGGAAGCAGTGCTGTGGTTCAATGAGTCGGCGCGGAGTGATATCGCTGGTGCGGGGCTTGTAGCAACTGCGCATGCATGGGTTCTGTCACTAGGGCGGCGTGGGCAGTCATCATGGCGGCGGGCAGGCCGGGGGAACGGGAACAGGGCCGCGGCTGCGGCCATGGAAGGGAACACCGGGACGTCTGTGGTTGCAGGAGGCGGCGGAGCCGCGCCATCCTGCAGCTCTGAAGCGGGAGGGTACGGTGGGGAAGGCGCGGCTCGGCCCACCATGCAGAGGCGGCGGCAGGAGAGGGGAAGCGACCACGGGCGGCGCTGACGGGAGGCTGGGCTGGAGCGCCGCGGCGCCAGCACGGGGTGCCTTGGGTGGCTGGGGCGCCCCGTAAGACAGTCATTAAAACACCCTAAAAATTATTTTTAAAGCCCTGAAAAAGCCCTATAGGTATCCTAAACATTTCCAGAGAATTCCTAAACAACTCCTGCAAAAAAACCCCTAAAATATCCCTGAAAAATCACCTGAAAGACCCTAAAAAACTGTTTAACCCCTACCTGTAACACTGTGGCCTCCAAACATCATCTCTACCTATTAATCGGGGTAACTGCAAGACCCTCAAACACCACCACAATCACCAGCTTGAGTTGGTCTGGGCAGACCAAATAAAATAAAATAAAAAGCTTTATAAATAGAGAAATTAAAAATAAAAATTAAATAAAAATTAAATTAAAAAAATAAAATAAATGCTTTAAAAATGGGAAAATAAAAAAAAAGCAAATTAAAAAAATAAAAAGCTTTAAAAACAGAAAAATTAAAACTAAAAATTAAAAAAAAAATTTAAAAAATAAAAGAAATGCTTTAAAAATAGAAAAATTCAAACTAAAAATGAAATAAAAATGAAATTTAAAAAATAAAAAAAATGCTTTAAAAATAAAAAAATCAAAACCAAAAAATTAAATAAAAAATAAAATTAAAAAAATAAATGCTTTAAAAATAAATCAAAACTAAAAATAAATAAAAAATAAAATTAAAAAATAAAATTAAATAAAATAAATGTTTAAAAATGAAAAAATGCTTTAAAAATAGAAAGATCAAAGATAAAAATTAAATAAAAAATAATAAAAAAATGTTTTAAAAATAAAAAAATCAAAACTAAAATTTAAATAAAAAGGAAAATTAAAAAAATAAAATAAATGCTTTAAAAATAGAAAAAGCAAAAAATAAAAATGAAATAAAAAAATAAAAATAAAATAAATAGTTCAAAAATAAAAAATTAAAACTAAAAATGAAATAAAAAATAAAATTAAAAAATAAAATAAATGTTTAAAAATAAAAAAAATTAAAACTGAAAATTAAAAAAAATTTAAAAAGCTTTAAAAATAGAAAGATCAAAAATAAAAATTAAATTAAAACAACATTAAAAAATGCTTTAAAAATAAAAAAATCAAAACTAAAAATTAAATAAAAAATAAAAGTAAAAAAATAAAATAAATGCTTTAAAAATAGAAAAAGCAAAAAATAAAAATGAAATAAAATATAATATTTGAAAAATAAAATAAGTAGTTCAAAAATAAAAAATTAAAACTAAAAATGAAATAAAAAATTAAATAAAAAAATTTTAAAAAGCTTTAAAAATAGAAAGATCAAAAATAAAAATTAAATAAAAAATTTAAAAAAGCTTTAAAAATAAAAAATAAAAACTAAAAATTAAATAAATAATATTTTTTTAAAAAGCATTAAAAATCGAAAAAGCAAAAAATAAAAATGAAATAAAAAATAAAATTAAAAAAAAATAAATGATTTAAAAATAAAAAAATTAAAACAAAAAATTAAATAAAAATTAAATTAAAAAATAAAAAAAGCTTTAAAAATCGAAAAAGCAAAAAATAAAAATGAAATAAAAAATAAAATTAAAAAAATAAAATAAATGCTTTAAAAATAAAAAAATTAAAACAAAAAATGAAATAAAGAATAAAATTAAAAAATAACATAAAAAGCTTTAAAAATAGAAAAATCAAAAATAAAAATTAAATAAAAAGTAAAAAATAAAATAAATGCTTTAAAAATAAAAAAATCAAAACTAAAAATTAAATAAAAACTAAAAAAAATAAAATAAATGCTTTAAAAATAGATAAAGCAAAAATAGATATGAAATAAAAAATAAAATTTAAAATATAAAATAAATAGTTTATAAATAAAAAATGAAAACTAAAAAATAAAAAATAAATTAAAAAAATGCTTTAAAAAAATATTAATTAAAAAAAATTTAAAATAAAATAAAAAGCTTTAAAAATAGATAAATCAAAAATAAAATTGAATAAAAAATAATAAAAAAAAGCTTTAAAAATCAAAAACTCAAAAGTAAAAATTAAGAAAAAAATAAAAATAAAAAAATTTAAAATATGCTTTAGAAATATAAAAATTAAAACTAAAAATTAAATAAAAAGGAAAATTTAAAAATAAAATAAATGCTTTAAAATAGAAAAAGTAAAACTAAAGAAAAGATATAAAAAGCTTTAAAAATCGGAAAATTAAAAAATAATAAATAAAAATTAAATTTAAAAAATAGAATTAATTAAAAATAATTAAAAAAACAAAATAAAATCCGTAAAGTGCTGTAAAGTACTGTAAAAGTTCCATAAAAGGCCGTGTCGTAAAGCGCGACTGTCGAAAAAAAGCACCTTTTACGACAGTCGCGCTTTACGGCACCTTTTGCGACAGTTTTACGACAGTCGCGCTTTACGACACCTTTTACGACAATCGCCCTTTACGGCACGTTTTACGACAGTCGCGCTTTACGGCACCTTTTACGACAGTTTTGCGACAGTCGCGCTTTACGACACCTTTTACGACAGTCGCGCTTTACGGCACCTTTTACGACAGTTTTGTGACAGTCGCGCTTTACGGCACCTTTTACGACGGTTTTGCGACAGTCGCGCTTTACAGCACCTTTTACGACAGTCGCGCTTTACGGCACCTTTTACGACACTTTTACGACAGTCGCGCTTTACGGCACCTTTTACGACAGTTTCACGACAGTCGCGCTTTACGGCACCTTTTACGACAGTCGCGCTTTACGGCACCTTTTACGACAGTTTCACGACAGTCGCGCTTTACGACACTTTTACGACGTTTTATGGAAATTTTACGGCACTTTACAGCACTTTAGAATTTTTATTTTGTTTTTCATGTATTTTTAATTAATTTTATTTTATTAATTTTGGGGGTTTTTTAATTTTTCTATTTTTAAAGCTTTTTATTTTATTTTTTTAATTTTTTTATTTGTTTTTATTTTTAATTTTCCTATTTTTAAAGCTTTTCATTTTATTTTTAAAATATTTTTAAATTTAATTTTTAAATTTAATTTTTCTTTTTTTAAAGCATTTATTTTTTTAATTTTGTTTTTTATTTAATTTTTATTTTTCTATTTTTAAGGCTTTGTATTTTTTTAATTTTATTTTTTGTTTATTTTTATTTTTAAACCTTTTTATTTTTTAAATTTTTTTTTATTTTTAAAGCATTTATTTTATTTTTAAATATTTATATTTATTTTTAATTTTTCTATTATTAAAGGTTTTTATTTTTTAAATTTTATTTTTAATTTTTTAAATTTTTCTCTTTTTAAACTATTTTTTAAAAATTTTTTTTATTTTTAATTTTTCTATTTTTAAAACTTTTTATTTTTTTAATTTTTATTTCATTTTTATATTTCATTTTTTTATTTTTAAAGCATTTATTATATTTTTTAATTTTGTTTTTTATTGATTGTTTATTTTTCTATTTTAAAAGCATTTATTTGATTTGTAAATTTTTTTATTTAATTTTTAATTTTTCTATTTTTAAAGCCTTTTTAAAATTTTTTAAATTCGTTTTTATTTTTAATTTTTCTGTTTTAAAAGCTTTTTATTTTATTAATTTTTTATTTAATTTTTATATTTAATTTTATTATTTTTAAAGAAGTTATATTTTTTGATCTTGTTTTTTATTGAATGTTTATTTTTAATTTTTCTATTTTTAAAGCTTTTTATTATTTTAATTTTATTTTTAATTTTTTTATTTTTAAGTTTTCTATTTTTAAAGCATTTATTTTTTTAATTTTGTTTTTTATTTTTCTATTTTTTTTTTCTATTTTTAAAGCATTTATGTTTTAATTTTGTTTTTTATTTAATTTTTATTTTTTAAATTTTTTAATTTCAAAGTTTTTGAATTTTTACATTTTATTTTTTATTTATTTTTATTCTTAATTTTTTTATTTTTAAAGCATTTATTTTTTTAATTTTATTTTTATTTAATTTTTATTTTTAATTTTTCTATTTTCAAAGCTTTTTTATTGTTTAATTTTATTTTTTATTTAATTTTTAGTTTTAATTTTATATTTTGAAACCTTTTTTTTATTTTTTAATTTAATTTTTTATTTCTATTTTTAATTTTTCTATTTTAAACCTTTTAGTTTTATTAAATTTTTATTTAATTTTTATATTTAATTTTTCTGTTTTTAAAGCATTTATTATATTTTTTAATTTTGTTTTGTATTAAATTTTTATTTCTAATTTTTCTATTTTTAAAGCATTTGTTTTATTTATTTTATTTTTTTTTTTTAATTTTTCTATTTTTAAAGCATTTTTTAAATTTTATTTTTATTTAATTTTTATTTTTAATTTTTCTCTTTTTAAAGCATTTTATTTTTTTAATTTTCTTTTTATTTTTTATTTCTAATTTTTCTATTTTTAAAGCATTTATTTTTTAATTTTGTTTTTTATTTAATTTTTTTTTTAATTTTTCTATTTTTAAAGCTTTTTATTTTATTTTATTTGGTGCTGCCCAGACCAATTTAAGCTGGTGATTGTGGTGGTGTTTGAGGGTCTTGCATTACAGCACTACATTTTATGGAACTTGTACAGCACTTTACAGCACTTTACAGTTTGGGTTTTTTTATTATTTATTTTTAATTAATTTTGTTGGTTTTTTTTTTTTTTAATTTTTCTATTTTTAAAGCATTTTATTACATTTTATTTGGTGCTGCCCAAACCGGCTGTAGTGCATTTTTATACTTTGTAATACTTTGAAGTAATTTTTCCCAAATGGTTTATCCCAAACTGTACCCCCCTCCCTTTACCTGTGTTATCCCTCTCCTGGGATGAGATCATCCCCAAACCCCCACCCTGGCTCTCTGTCAATCACTCAGCCTCCCATCCCCCCCATGCAGAAGTTTCAGTCCAAGTCCTCGAGTGATTAGCCAGAGGCTAGGGGTCAGCCCCCCAAGCCTTGCCCCATACGCTGTCCTATATGTCTATCCCCCAGCATCCATCCCTTAGGGTCACTTAATGGTTGGTAGGATGTTATCTACTTTCGGTTTCCACCTCCCTTTAAATGTAACCTTGGCACAGCTCCCGGGGCTCTGGGCAGGAGCCCCCTGAGGTGCAGGAGCTCCTATGGGGGTCCTAATAAAACCTTGGATTAACCCCTGCTAAGAGTCGGCCCTTTATCTTCTACCGCTGTCTCTGGTGTCTCTTCTGCTGCAAAGGCGACCAGCCCAGGTGCCCTCAGTACCCTCAGGGCACAGAGAGTGTCTGCCCCCAGCCCAGGTGCCCTCAGGGCACAGAGAGTGTCTCCCCCCAGCCCAGGTGCCCTCAGCACCCTCGGGCCACACACAGTGTCTCCCCGCTGTTGGCCGTGTCGGGGCTGCCCCCTGGTGTCTGCCAACTCGGGACCGGCCGAGGGTTCCTGAGGGGCTCGCACAAACACGCTCGGCCGCTGATTGTGGTGGTGTTTGAGGGTCCTCCAGGACAAGGGAGGAGATGAGAATCTTGACTCCACCTTTCAGAAGGCTGAAATATTATTTTATGATCTCTATTATATTAAAAGAAAATGAGATATTAGAACTACACTAAAAGAGCAAGGAGACATCAGAAAGCTGGAAAGGAATGAATAATAAAAACCTGGGACTGCTCACAGCCCCGACACCGCTGGACCATGATTGGTCATCAAGTAGAAACAATGCACAGGAGACCAACCCAAGATGCCCCTGTTGCTAAACCATCTCCAGCCCACACTCCACAGCCAGCAGATTGTTATTGGTTCCATTTCTGTTCTGAGGCTTCTCAGGAGAAAAAACCCAGCAAAAGGATTTTCATCAAACACATCAGTGCCAGGTGATGGCACAGGCAGCATCAGCTGGCAGAGGTCACTGTGTCATCCCTGCCAGCCCAGGTGTCACAGCAAGGAGGAGAGAGTTCACCCTGTGCTCACACTGCAATACAGAGCAATACAAACACAACACACACATTAACACAAGATTATAACCTTTTTCTATTTTCATTACTTGTGGATTTATTGTTACAGGACACCCAAAACAACAAAAGCACACAAAAAACAGCACTCATCTACCATTAACACCCCCTTCAAATGACACACAAACTCACCATCCCTCTGATCACAACTGCTAAATTACACCCCAGCAATCATTGGTCCTCGGGAACATGGTTCCCTGGAGCCTCCAAAAATTCCTCCTGCCTGAAGAAATACCCGGTCCCTGGAGGGTCTGTGCCCAAACTTTGGCGATGAACGTCGCCTCGCAGACCGACCGGGACCCGGGAAAAAAAACCCAGCCGGGGGGAAAAAAAAAAAGAAAAAAAAAACAGCCGGGGGGGGTGGGGGGGCTAAACCCGGCTGGGGATTTTTTACTCTAAATTTACAAATGAGTTGAAAAACCTGAAAAGCAAGTCACACACACAAGGTTAAATCCAGTCACAGCATGCGCTCACACACGCAGAGATGAGCAGACGCCGACAGACAGACACGTGCTCTCACACACGCTCACGCACTCCTCCCATTTAATCTTTCCCTGTGGCTCTTACTCGAGACGCTGAAGAACGTGCTTCCACGCTTCTTCTGGCTGCCGCTCCTCGACCTCAAATGGTAGATTCTGGGGAAATCAGTAGCCTCAGGGACCTGTGAGACGACAGGAAGCGGTCAACGAGTGGCTGACAGCTAGGACTTGTCCCCGCTCTGACCGATAAATTTTCTACCCTAAACCCCACTAAAGACAGATGAACAGTAAAGTTTTTATAACTCTGCTACCTAACTGTGACTACATGCCAGGGCAGGGCAGCTCCGACCATAAGTGGTACAACATGAGTACACACAATAAAAGCAGACGCATACAGTGCAAGTGTGCATGGAGCGTAAGTCCATACAATATAAGCCAGCATAGGTACACACAATGTAAGTACATACAGTGTAAGCCAACACAGGTACACACAATGTAAGTACATACAGTATAAGTACATACAGTATAAACCAGCATAGGTACAAACAATGTAAGTACATACAGTATAAGCCAGGACTTGAGATAGCTCTCTGGAAGATTAATTCTTGAGCCCTGTACCCTTTGAGAAGATGGAACCTATAGAACTCCTGCAGTCACGTGAGGAGGGTGTAAGACGCTCCCTCGGGAAGTCCAAGAGAATGGCGTGGAAAAAAAGGCACTACCAAAGCTGGTAGTGAGAAGGAAGACGGATGAGAACATCTTGTCCCTTTGAGACATTCCTGTCTCAAAGAGTAAAAATGTAAAGATGCCGGAATAAGGGATATCCGGAAAGGAACGTGAGTAGAATATGGCCTACGTGGCACGGAATAGTGCCGATAAAGCGTTGAGACATAACAAAGGCCTATGACACGTAAGACGATGGACACGGATGACATAACACGGACACGGACGACATAACATGGACACGGACGACATAACACAGAGACAAGTGACAACTGCCTGGCACTGTCCCCGTAGGGACCCGAGATTCCTAGTGCAAGGTGAGCCAGAGGCTGATGATGCCAAAGGAAAGGAAGCCCTAGGACGAGAGCACGTGATGATGAAATGTAACTCGTCAAAAGAAGTTAGTGCCAAAGCAGTTAAGAGGATGCTCGAGAGGGGCGGCGAGCCTAGAGAAGGAAGCGGACTGACGGGTGACCGTGGCCGTAGCTCCGGACCTGAAGGCGAGCTCCTCAGGGGAAAGATCTGTGACGACGTCGGGCTGAGGGAGGCGGACGACGCAAAGTTCCCGAGAATGTGGAGATGGGTCGGAACTGCCCTGCCCGGCAAAGGCTCTGGCGAGGCTGAGGGGAAACCCTCTCCCCTTTACTTCCAGAGAGCCCGTCCCGCTACAGAGCTCGCAACTAAGCTGACATCTGATTGCCTCCTGTGATAGTAAAGGCTATTCCCCTTCTCCCAACCGCTGGCCCCGACACTTAGCTTTTGGAAGATGAGAGGACAAAATCCATCCTCGGTCAGACGTGGACGTTGAGATGCTCTCCGTGTGTGCCTCAGTGCTGCCGTTTCCAAGCTTGGGCTACGAGCCTCCTCAGGGTACCTAAGGCAAAACAGAAAACCTGACTATTGCCCTCAAAAACAGTAATCCCCGGGACTCCTCTGCACCACTGCCCCAGCTCACCTCAAATCTTGATTTGGCTCCGGAGGATGCCCGGAAGATACCTGCAAAGAGAAAAGGGACACGCTTAGCATGCTGCTGTGTAACGCTCACCTAGGAGTCAGCCTGCCTAAACGCCGACTCACCTGCCCTCCTCTGTTCCTTGGCGTGCCTAGGGCAGCGACAGCACCTGCAAAGAAACAAATCGGAAAAGCATGCTGAGATACTGTGAAAACACAACCTCCCTAATCTGACAAGGATGCCACACCGATACCTTAAGCTGCACATACCTGGCATAGGCGTGCTCGGCCAGGAGAGATGGCAAGTGGACCACCTAAAATAAAAAAACAAGAGGAGATGCTTAGAGCTGCACCAAAACTGAGACCTCAGCAATAACAACTGCTTCTGTACGCTATTCAATGCTCACCTTGCCCACTCGGCCTTGACTGCTGCTCTCGGCCTTGACCTCCTAAAAAGAGAGAGAAAGAACAATGCTGTAATGGCCACCATTTATGCTTCCTCTGCAGAAACAAACATGGACTCACATGCTCGGGGCACTTCCCACACCCGGGATGGGGGGCTCTGCCCTGGATTTTATCCTTCTGCATCTGAAAGAAAGTCAGGACAAAAGTCAAACTGTTGCAGGGTAACTTAATAGCTCCAGATATCTTGTGTCCAACTACACCCCACATTACAAACTTCAAGTCCCTGGGGCTTCTCCTGTTGCACCGGGCTATGCGGCAGGGCAGAGCAGCTCCGGCACAAATGTGTGTGCAGACACCCGTGACACGGGACAGACAGGACGTGACAGACAACGGGGACACGACACGGACAGAAATCTCCTGGCAAGGAAAATGGCTGCGAGGACTGAGAGAATGCAAAAGGAGATGACCGAGGAGAGACCGATGGTGAGCTGATGAGGCTCAGAGAAACCTGGAGGAAGAAGATGCTAACCGAATGATTTATTCCAAGAACTGCAAAGATGGATGCCCGAGAATCCTACGGCCAGAAGCCTCTACCTGCCCTCACCTTCTCACAAGTCCTAGTCCGCCATAATGGATCCTGGCAGGGCAGAGCTGTCCATACAGCTCAGAACAAGACCTAAAGAGACATCTGACCGGATGCTTCTAAAGAGACAAGAGAGTTTGATGCCTGTCTGAGCTCCTGAGGCGAAAGTTCTATGGCCTGGGTGCCAGGCCGAGGAATGCAGAGATCACAGATGCTAACAATGATGCCAGGGTTTCTGACAGGCCCCTCCAAGACCTAAGGTAAAGGACATGACATATCCAAACAACACATAAAACACAAAAGACAAGTGACACGATACACACCGGGACTGCTCTGCGCTGCTCACCTCAGCACTGTGATCCAAAGCCAGGCTTTGCTTTTATGGGGCCTAAGGGGCTGCTTCATGGACAGCCCCATCTGCAAAGGAGACTCAAAAACCCCTCCCAGTAATTCCCAAACCAGCACCCTGCTTTCATCCCCTCTGTGGGTCGTAGCCCTCTACTTATCTCTCGCACTCCTGGGGATGCCGGTCTCGGGTGCGAAGAAAGGCCACCTCGTCAGCCGGGAAGGTCCTGCTGGCACCGGGCTGGTGTCTCTTAGACAGCTGTATTAAAGAAAACCAAACATCAGTGCCCAATGTTGGCAGCCCCGCGACCAAAACCCCACAAGTCTGCTACTCACCATTCTCCTAAGAACACTCAGCTGCTCGGGTCGCACGCGTCGGGCACGCTCGGAGACCGAGGCCGTCGTCACAGGGGGTGCCTGGGCTAAGAGGAGATGAGGTGATTTGGCATGGCTGAAACCTGAGGGGACCCTCGCTCCTCCTCCCTACTTCCCCGACTCACCGCAGCTCCTCGGCGGCTCCTGACCCGGAACTCAGGGCTGGCGAGAGCGGCAAACCCGGTCCATCGGCTGCTGGGGATGGGAGCTTGGCGTGCTCCGAGCGGATGGCCTAAGGCACAAAAACGAGAATGGAGACTGAGACGTGCCCCAGGAATTGAGAGCTCAGCAACAAGAAATGCTACTGATCCACCTTGCTCTCCTGAACTTGATTTCTGGGATCCAGCTATACTTCCTAAAAATAAAGACAAAAAAAAAAGCTGTAACAGGGCCACACTTAACACTCCCACTGCAGAAACAAATGGTGACTGACCTGCTTGTGGGAACCCCCTCACCCAGGATGGGGGGCTCTGCCACGGGTGCAATGCATCTGCACCTGAAAGAAAGTGAGAACATATGTCAAACACCTGCAGGATAACTCAAAACCTGCAAACACCTTAGGTCAATCTAGGAATGTCATCTAGAGTCCAACTACACCCCACATTACACATTTCAACTTCCCAGGACTTGTCCTATTACACCAGGCTATGCGGCAGGGCAGAGCAGCTCCGGCACAAATGTGTGCACACACCCGTGACACGGGACAGACAGGACGTGACAGACAACAGAGACACAACACGGACAGAAATCTCTGGGCAAGAAGGATGACTGCAAGGAGCACAAGGACAGAAAATTAGATGACTGAGGTAAGAGGGATGGTGAGCTGACGAGGCTCAGAGAAACCTTTAGGAAGAAGATGCTAACCGAATGATTTATTCCAAAAACTGCAAAGATGGATGCCCGAGAATCCTACGGCCAGAAGCCTCTACCTGCCCTCACCTTCTCACAAGTCCTAGTCCGCCATAATGGATCCTGGCGGGCACAGCTGCCCATACAGCTCAGAACAAGACCTGAAAAGACATCTGACCGGATGCTTCTAAAGAGACAAGAGAGTCTGATGCCTGTCTGAGCTCCTGAGTCCAAAGTTCTATGGCCTGGGTGCCAGGCCGAGGAATGCAGAGATCACAGATGCTAACAATGATGCCAGGGTTTCTGACAGGCCCCTCCAAGGCCTAAGGTAAAAGACATGACATATCCAAACACACATAATACACAAAAGACAAGTGACACAATACACACCGGGACTGCTCTGCCCTGCTCACCTCAGCACTGTGATCCAAAGTCAGGCTTTGCTTTTATGGGGCCTAAGGGGCCGCTTCATGGACACCTCCATCTCCAAAGGAGACTCAAAAATCCCTCCCGGTGGGTCCCTACCGTGCGCCCTGCTTTCATCCCCTCTGTGGGTTAAAGCCCTCTACTTATCTCTCAGACATCTGGGGATGCAGGTCCGTGTCATTTGCAAAAAAAGGCAGCCTCAACATCTGGGAAGTTCCTGCTGGCACTGTTGTTCAACAACTCCCTCTTGTTTCTTAGTCAGCTACATGAAAGAAATGCAAATATCAATGCATGATCTCTGCAGCACAGTGGCCAAAACCCAACAATTCTGCGACTCACCGTTCTCCTAAGAATGCCCGGCTCCTGGGGCCGCACCCTTCGGCCGCGCTCCGAGGCTGATGCCATGGTCACGGGGTAAGCCTGGGTTAAAAGGAGACGAGGTGATTTGGCATTGCTGAAACCTGAGCGGACCCTCGCTCCTCCTCCCTACTTCCCCGACTCACCGCAACTCCTTGGCAGGTGCCCAAGGCTACCCTGGTGACGCCTTTAAATAGAAGAGTTCAGGGTTTCATCACCAGATCCTGTAATGCGTCCACAGGGCTCGCACGTGCAGGGAACCCGGTGCATCGGCCGGCTGGTGACGGGGGCTTGGCAGGCTCCAAGTGGATTGCCTAAAGCATAAAAAAGAGAATGGAAGCTTAGACTTGCCCCAGGAATTGAGAGCTCAGCAACAAGAAATGCTACTGATCACCTTGCTCTCCTGAACTTGACTGCTGGGATCCAGATTTACTTCCTAAAAAGAAAGACAAAAAACAGAGCTGTAACAGGGTCACCCTTGACACTCCCCCTGCACAGACAAATGGTGACTGACCTGCTTGTGGGAACCCCCTCACCCAGGATGGGGGGCTCTGCCATGGATGCAATGCATCTGCACCTGAAAGAGAGTGAGAACATATGTCAAACACCTGCAGGATAACTCAAAACCTGCAAACACCTTAGGTCAATCTAGGAATGTCATCTAGAGTCCAACTACACCCCACATTACACATTTCAACTTCCCAGGACTTGTCCTATTACACCAGGCTATGCGGCAGGGCAGAGCAGCTCCGGCACAAATGTGTGCACACACCCGTGACACGGGACAGACAGGACGTGACAGACAACGGGGACACAACACAGACAGAAATCTCGAGACAAGAACCATGACTGCAAGGAGCACAAGGACAGAAAATTAGATGACTGAGGTAAGATGGATGGCGAGCTGACGAGGCTCAGAGAAACCTGGAGGAAGAAGATGCTAACCGAATGATTTATTCCAAAAACTGCAAAGATGGATGCCCGAGAATCCTACAGCCAGAAGCCTCTACCTGCCCTCACCTTCTCACAAGTCCTAGCCCGACATAATGGATCCTGGCGGGCACAGCTGCCCATACAGCTCAGAACAAGACCTGAAAAGACATCTGACCGGATGCTTCTAAAGAGACAAGAGAGTTTGATGCCTGTCTGAGCTCCTGAGTCCAAAGTTCCATGGCCTGGGTGCCAGGCCGAGGAATGCAGAGATCGCAGATGCTAACAATGATGCCAGGGTTTCTGACAGGCCCCTCCAAGACCTAAGGTAAAGGACATGACATATCCAAACACACATAATACACAAAAGACAAGTGACACGATACACACCAGGACTGCTCTGCCCTGCGCACCTCAGCACTGTGATCCAAAGCTAGGCTTTGCTTTTATTGGGCCTAAGGGGCCGCTTCATGGACACCCCCCCATCTCCAAAGGGGACTCAAAAACCCCTCCCAGTAATTCCCAAACCAGCCCCCCGCTTTCATCCCCTCTGTGGGTCATGGCCCTCTACTTATCTCTCGCACATCTGGGGATGCCGGTCTCAGGTGCGAAGAAAGGCCACCTCGTCACCCGGGAAGGTCCTGCTGGCACCGGGCTGGTGTCTCTCAGACAGCTGTATTAAAGAAAACCAAACATCAGTGCCTGATCTTGGCAGCCCCTCAGCCAAAACCCCACAAGTCTGCTACTCACCGTGCTCCTAAGAACGCTCAGCTCCATCGCCGAGTCCCGTGATTCTTCCGCAGGGCTCGGGAGAGCGGCGCGCCCGGCGTGTCGGCCGGTCGGTGACTGGGGCTCGGCGTACTCCGAGTGGATTGCCTAAAGTGCAGAAACAGGAACGGATGCTTAGAGTTGCACTGGAAAGCGAGACTGGAGCATTAACAACTGCTTCTGTACCCTACTCAATGCTCACCTTGCCCACCTCATCTTGACTGCCGATATCCAGCTTTACTTCCTAAAAAGAAAAAGAACAGAGCTGTAACAGAGTCACACTTTACACTCTCCCTGCAGAGACAAATGGTGACTGACCTGCCCGGGGGAACCGCCTCACTCGGGATGGGTGGATGGATTTTGCCCTGGATTTTATCCTTCTGCATCTGAAAGAAAGCGAGGACAAAAGTCAAAGGGCTGCAGGATAACTTCACAGCTCCAAACATCTTCTGTCTATCTAGGAATATCATCTAGAGTCTGGCAACACCCCACAAACTGCAACTTCCTGGGACTTGTCCTGTTGCAGCAGGCTATGCGGCAGGGCAGGGCAGAGCGGCTCCGGCACAAATATGTGCGGACACCCGTGACATGGAACGTGACAAACAGGGGGACGACAAACACGACACGTTATGCTTGTGGTGAGGGTCTCGAGGGGAAAAGGCAAAAGGGACCCCAAAGACACACTAGGTAACACGGTACACTGGACAACACGACGTGGACCGGAACTGCTCTGCACTGCCCGCCTGAAAGCTGCCGTCAAAATTAGAGCCTCTCCCTCTAGCTCTCCTAAGAGGCCCCTTGGAGGAGATTGCTTTTCCCACTGCTAATTTTTAAATCTGTCCCAGGAACTCCCAACCCGCTGCTCTCCCATTGTCCCATCTCCAGGCCGTGGCCCTGACTTATCTTTTGGATGATCCGTGATGAGGATCCACATGGCACCTGAAATGAGTCTGCCTCAGAGGGCCCCGTGATGGCCTGTTAGCCTCTCGGTCAGCTACAATAAAGAAAACCAAAACCAAAGTATGAGTACAGAGTTATGTGGGCCAAATCCCAGCGAGTCAGCTACTTGCCCTCTCCTGAGTGTGCCTGGCTCCTTCAGGCTTCAGCTTCATCCTGATTCCAAGGCTGCGGCCGTTATTGTGAGTGACACCTGGGTTAGAGAAAGGCAAAGTTAAATGGCATTCCTGTGAGTGCAGTGGGTGACCTTGTGTGCTGTAAGATGTGTGAATGCCTCTGCTCGGCTTCTAAAAGGCCTGGGGTGGGGGGCTCAAATAAACACCCTTTCTCACCCTGCTGCCTTCAAAACCACCCCCCCAACAATAACTCCTAACCAGATACCCGCTCACCCTCCCTCTCCTAGTCACAATCCTCAAATCACCTGAAGCCTTAATCTCAAACATCATCTTGGACACTGGGCAGATTCCCAGATTCCTCTTGTGACATGATGAATCTGCTGAAAAAAGCATTGTAGTTGACACAACCTGGAGCCTCTGGAAGCTGTACTCTTCCTAAAAAAAATACAAAACAAAATAAGAACAAAACAGGAAATTACAAATGCACTTTACCACCCCTAAACACAAAACCAAAAACTGTGAACTTAAATACTCCCTGTATTCTATGCTGTTTTCTTCACAGTATCTTCAAAGCCTCTGTTGCTTTAGATGCCCAGAAACACCTGCTGAAAACAAGCTGAGATAAGCTGAAAGAGCCTCTTACCTGAAATGAGAGTGAAATGAGAGGAGAGCTCTGATCCCAGCACATCCCAGAGAGGGAATGAAGGCCCTGAGCAAAGGCTGGGGTTAATATACCCCTGATGGTGCCCGCCTCTCGTTCCCATGGCACCCAGGAAAAGGGAGGGGGGTGAATCCCACCCGGTATGAAAGCCCTCAGAGCAGTTGCAGCTGTTTGGCTCCTCTGACTCAAATTCAAGGGGAGCAAAGGGCTTGTTATAGAAGAAAACTCTTCTGAAAAATAACAGTGCTTTGTTTTTTGCAACAACTACTTGGAGTAAATGGGCAGGAAACTGGTAAGAAATAAAACTTTCTGTTTAGGCAGCATAACTAGATAAATTGGCTAATTTACTGTGACCTTACATAATTATTCCTTAGTGGCTATTAAGTAGTACTTCATGTGTGACTGAGCCCGGTGGAGAAGAATGCTTATGATATGAATCGTCTAAGTCTCCTTGGGACCTCTAATTAGGCCTATCTACATTATAAGTAAAAATAAGAAAAATAAAAGCTTCCCAGGCAGTGTAAGGGTTAAGTGCATGCCAGGCTCACCCTGCTCTGAGATACTTGGTCCTATGGCACAGAAAGAAGGGCCCTGAAATGTATTTTTAAACCCTTAAAATGCTGAAAAAAGCAGAGCTTCCTTCCAGTGAACCCCTTAAAAAGAGGAAATGGGGCAGTTACCTCTACTGAAAATAATACAATAGCAAATAAATAGCTTCTGCCCTTTAATTTACTCTCCTTAATTATTGGGAAAAGAAGGGTTTTCTTCTCACTTTAAATCTCTCCAGTGATGAAAAAAAGAGGGATTTTTCCCTCAGTTCAAATTCTTATGGAGGGATAGCTGGGCTTCTCCCTCAATTTAGGCCTCAGGACAACAAAAAGGGGGCGGCTACCCTTAATTCAAACCCATAAGAAACATTGTCAAGGTTTTCCCCTTCTACTTAAACTGGGGAATAATCGAAAATGAGGACTCCCTGTCAATTAACACCCCTAACAGCATAGAAAAGGCAGGGATTCTTTCAACTGAGACCACTAAAATTGCAGGGGAAGCAGAGTCCCTCCCAGTTTGAACACAAAAAATAAAGGAAAAGGAAGCTTTTTCCCTTTTTTCTAAACCCTTTTTCTCCTAATAACCCCTCTCCTTTCTGGGAGTGCTGTGGAGGGTCTGGGGGCTCTGGGGAGGGACTGGCACAGTAAAAGGGGAAAGTTGAAAGCCCTCTCCTGGAACCCCACATGCTGCCTGGCCTGCTCAGATGCTGCCCCTTGGCAAAAGGGCTCTTCCCTTGGCGTTTTCTCAAAGGGGACTGAGTGGTAATAGTTTCAAAAAAGGCAAATGATCCAAGAAATGTACAAAGAACAACACAGAATTAAGAATTAAGACAACGCTTGTACCACTGATTTCAAACACTGCCTGGTTTTATTCTGGTCTTGCCTGAATAAAACATCTCCTTAGGGGAGGAATACTCCAGATAGAAGGATCAAGACTGTTTTTGTGTTCTGACCGTAGCCTGAGAATTGTACAGGGGAGAAGGGGAATTACCATTTCCATCAGTAAACTTTATTTGATTCATTCCAAGACTGGACATGCTAGCTGGGTTATAAGTAAATGCTTGAATTGTGAGAATAATTAGTATTGTAGTTCACAACATTTATGCTCTTATTGCAAAAAGTGTTAAAGTAATAACTTAGTTTTGTGGATGGGAATTACTAGTGCCTGGTGAATGAGAGATACCTGAAGAACGGTAAGAGTCCACAGCTAAAGGGTGTCCAAACCAATTTGCCTGGAAATTATTTAAGAGAAAGTGAGAAGGAAATAGAGGGCACGACCAGATTGGCCTCTGTTTTTTGCCACCGAGAAGATCAAATACGCCTGCTGTGGGTTGCAACCTCACAGGCCTGGGAGGTGGGAGTATAAGGCATACTGGACCTCTGTTAGTCCTGTTTCTGGCACTCATTTGTTCTCTTTTCCCTTTCGGGATACCAGCAAGATCGTGTCACAAATGCTGCAGAAAGCATCACGTGGAAAGAAACCAAAGTTCCTCTTTAATTACACACACCTATGTCAACAGCCACTGTTATAACCCATCCAAATTAAGAACCTGTAGGCAAAATGGAGTAAATTATTGGATTACAAGAAACTTAGGAAAAAGTGGTAATAGATTTGGAATTGAATGTCCAAAAGGAGAGAGAGGGATTTGTTTTACATTTAATCTGGACGGTTCGAGATTTGGTAAAAAAACAAATAATAAACGAAAAGGTGAAACCAGCACAGCAACTTAACTCTGTATTGACTCCAAATTATCTATTGAGTCGTATTACAAGACTCCAAGCAGTTATAGAAATGATAGCAAATGGAGCTGCCCAGGCATTGGAGTTAATATAAAGTCAGCTAAGCCAAACAAAAACTGTAGGGTATCAGAATAGGTTGGCTTTACACTATTTATTGGCCAAAGAAGGGGGTGTTTGTGGAAAGTTTAATATATCAAATTGTTGAAAATTGATGAGCACAGAAAAGTCATTCTAGAAAAAGCAAAAGAAATCAAAGAAGAAAAAAATATATATGCATATAATAACCGAGGTACCGGTCCAAAAATTAGAAAACAATGTTAAAACCTAGCTGGTAGAGTAATGTATTAGAAGAAATTAAGATCTTTCATTTTATGTGTTGCAACTATTTTTATATTTCTTCCTTGTGTAATCCCCTGTTTTATTTTGCCCGCATAGTCCAGAAGATGCAAGTAGATAAGAAATATTGCTCAAGCCAAAGGATTTACAAAGAATAAGAGTGGGGATTGTGACAAATGCAGGTATTTTATATTGGCTTTTTTGAAATATTAAAATGAATATTATATGTGTTGTGTTAGAAAGGAATGCTGTATTAATTCTCTTAAGTAGTGTGTTAAATACAGTTTTAGGTTATAAAAACTGTTAAAATAGAAACGATGCTATGTAAAATACTTTTTTTAAAGAAAGGACTTGCAGCGAGATAGCGGCCACAGGACACCTGGATCTTTCAGAGAAAAAGAATTTATATATATTGCCCTCTTATCAGAAGAAACAAACTTCTTCCTGCCTCCAAGGCGCTGTTAGGATTAGAAGGAAGAAGTGGATGATGACCAGACAGAATCCTGTGTTTGAATGGAATTTATGCACCATGTATGAAGTGTATGACTCTGCAACAGGCTATTGCTTTTAAGGGTTAATCCTTTGTTAACAGGGGTCCTTTTTCAGGCTCGTGCTGCCCAGAAAAAGGTACCCAGACGTCCGTAACTCTTTGTTTTTGTTGTCTCATATTGTCCTAATTCAAATTGTCCAAATTATTATTACTCTAATTGTATGACTATTTTTATAACCATTTTATTACTATTAAACTTTCAAAAATTTTAAAAGCAAGTGATTGAGGTTTTTCACACCAGTCTGTTAGGTGAAAATTATCAAAATATTTTTGTGAGTTTTCTAATTTTGGCATTAATGCTGGCAAATTTTCAGGGTTTACTGTCTATTTGTGGGTCGAGAAATCTGTCCCAAACACTGAGGGGACTCTGGAGCTATTTGGGAACAGTTCTTTTTCGAAATTCTTTTGTGTTGGGATCAAAGGGGTGGCATTTGCAGGAGCAAAATAATTCTCTGTCTGTCCTGTATTTATTAAAGCAGCTGTCATATTCCAACCTCCTCCTCCTCCTCCTCCTCCTCGCACGGTTTGTGTGCATGGATGTGGCTGTGCAGATGAATCGTGACACAAAGTAGTCCCACTGGGTGCTAGGAGTGTGGAAGGCGAAAACGCAGAGGCACACCAGGTATCGGTTGCTCAGGGTTACGCGCTGCAGAGGGATCTCTCGGTGCCCAGCAGAGGGAGACACGCGGAAGGATACACGCAAGGCGCTACAGTTTTCGCCTGCTGTGGTGCCGTGTATAGACGCAGTGGCGGCAGAAGTGGCGTGACAGGGCACAGGGATGCCGGCTGTGGCTGGACAGCGGCACGCAGCGGCTCGGAACCGGGACCGGGCTGTACCAAAGCTGCGGCAAACGCAGTGGGGGGTGGCGGCGGGGCCGTGGAGATAGAACTGCGCATGCGTGCGGCTGATCCCGGAAGCAGCGCTGTGGTTTGATGAGTCGGCGCGGAGTGATATCGCTGGTGCGGGGGTTGTAGCAACGGCGCATGCATGGGTTCCATCACTCCGGCGGCGTGGGCAGTCATCATGGCAGCGGGCAGGCCGGGGGGTGCGGGAGGCGGCGGAGCTGGGGGAACGGGAACGGGGCCGTGGCTGCGGCCGTGGAAGGGAACGCCGGGACGTCCGTGGTTGCAGGAGGCGGCAGAGGCGCGCCATCCAGCAGCTCTGAAGCGGGAGGGTGCGGTGGGGAAGGCGCGGCTCGGCCCGCCATGCTGCGGCGGCAGCAGGAGAGGAGAAGCGACCACGGGCGGCGCTGACGGGAGGCTGGGCTGGAGCGCCGCAGCGCCAGCACGGGGTGCCTTGGGTGGCTGGGGCGCCCCGTAAGACAGTCATTAAAACACCCTAAAAATTATTGAAAAAGCCCTGAAAAAGCCCTAAAGGTATCCTAAACATTTCCAGAGAATTCCTAAAAAACTCCTGCAAAAAAAACCCGTAAAAATATCCTGAAAAATCACCTGAAAGACCCTAAAAAACTGTTTAACCCCTACCTGTAACACTGTGGCCTCCAAACATCATCTCTACCTATTAATCGGGGTAACTGCAAGACCCTCAAACACCACCACAATCACCAGCTTGAGTTGGTCTGGGCAGCACCAAATAAAATAAAATAAAAAGCTTTATAAATAGAGAAATTAAAAATAAAAATTAAATAAAAAATAAAAAAAATAAAATAAATGCTTTACAAATGGGAAAATAAAAAAAAAGAAAATTAAAAAAATAAAAAGCTTTAAAAACAGAAAAATTAAAACTAAGAATTAAAAAAAAATTTAAAAAATAAAAGAAATGCTTTAAAAATAGAAAAATTAAAACTAAAAATGAAATAAAAATGAAATTTAAAAAAATAAAAGAAATGCTTTAAAAATAAAAAAATCAAAACTAAAAAATTAAATAAAAAATAAAATTAAAAAAATAAATGCTTTAAAAATAAATCAAAACTAAAAATAAATAATAAATAAAATTAAAAAATAAAATTAAATAAAATAAATGTTTAAAAATAAAAAAATTAAAACTAAAAATTAAATAAAAAATAAAAAGAAGCTTTAAAAATAGAAAGATCAAAAATAAAAATTAAAAAAAATAAAATAAATGCTTTAAAAATAGAAAAAGCAAAAAATAAAAATGAAATAAAAAATAAAATAAATAGTTCAAATATAAAAAATTAAAACTAAAAATGAAATAAAAAATAAAATTAAAAAATAAAATAAATGTTTAAAAATAAAAAAAATTAAAACTGAAAATTAAAAAAAATTTAAAAAGCTTTAAAAATAGAAAGATCAAAAATAAAAATTAAATTAAAACAACATTAAAAATGCTTTAAAAATAAAAAAATCAAAACTAAATATTAAATAAAAAATAAAAGTAAAAAAATAAAATAAATGCTTTAAAAATAGAAAAAGCAAAAAATAAAAATGAAATAAAATATAATATTTGAAAAATAAAATAAATAGTTCAAAAATAAAAAATTAAAACTAAAAATGAAATAAAAAATTAAATAAAAAAATTTTAAAAAGCTTTAAAAATAGAAAGATCAAAAATAAAAATTAAATAAAAAATTAAAAAAAGCTTTAAAAATAAAAAAATAAAAACTAAAAATTAAATAAATAATAATTTTTTTAAAAGGATTAAAAATCGAAGAAGCAAAAAATAAAAATGAAATAAAAAATAAAATTAAAAAAATAAAATAAATGATTTAAAAATAAAAAAATTAAACCAAAAAATTAAATAAAAATAAAATTAAAAAATAAAAAAAGCTTTAAAAATCGAAAAAGCAAAAAATAAAAATGAAATAAAAAATAAAATTAAAAAAATAAAATAAATGATTTAAAAATAAAAAAATTAAACCAAAAAATTAAATAAAAATAAAATTAAAAAATAAAAAAGCTTTAAAAATAGAAAAAGCAAAAAATAAAAATGAAATAAAAAATAAAATTAAAAAAATAAAATAAATAGTTTTTAAATAAAAAATGAAAACTAAAAAATAAAAAATAAATTTAAAAAAATAAATGCTTTAAAAAAAAAAAACAAAAAAATTAAATTAAAAAAAATTTAAATAAAATAAAAAGCTTTAAAAATAGATAAATCAAAAATAAAATTAAATAAAAAATAATAAAAAAAGCTTTAAAAATCAAAAACTCAAAAGTAAAAATTAAGAAAAAATAAAAATAAAAAATTTAAAATATGCTTTAGAAATATAAAAATTAACACTAAAAATTAAATAAAAAGGAAAATTTAAAAATAAAATAAATGCTTTAAAATAGAAAAATTAAAACTAAAAAAAAGTTCAAAAAAAGCTTTAAAAATCGGAAAATTAAAAATATATTAAATAAAAATTAAATTTAAAAAATAGAATTAATTAAAAATAATTAAAAAAACAAAATAAAATCCGTAAAGTGCTGTAAAGTACTGTAAAAGTTCCATAAAAGGCCGTGTCGTAAAGCGCGACTGTCGAAAAAAAAGCACCTTTTACGACAGTCGCGCTTTACGGCACCTTTTGCGACAGTTTTACGACAGTCGCGCTTTACGGCACCTTTTACGACAGTCGCCCTTTACGGCACGTTTTACGACAGTCGCGCTTTACGGCACCCTTTACGACAGTTTTGCGACAGTCGCGCTTTACGGCACCTTTTACGACAGTTTTGCGACAGTCGCGCTTTACGGCACCTTTTACGACAGTTTTGCGACAGTCGCGCTTTACGGCACCTTTTACGACAGTCGCGCTTTACGGCACCTTTTACGACGGTTTTGCGACAGTCGCGCTTTACGACACCTTTTACGACAGTTTTACGACAGTCGCGCTTTACGGCACCTTTTACGACAGTTTTACGACAGTCGCGCTTTACGGCACCTTTTACGACAGTTTCACGACAGTCGCGCTTTACGACACCTTTTACGACAGTTTTACGACAGTCGCGCTTTACGGCGCTTTTACGACGTTTTATGGAAATTTTACGGCACTTTACAGCACTTTAGAATTTTTATTTTGTTTTTCATGTATTTTTAATTAATTTTATTTTATTAATTTTGGGGGTTTTTAAATTTTTCTATTTTTAAAGCTTTTTATTTTATTTTTTTAATTTTTTTATTTGTTTTTATTTTTAATTTTCCTATTTTTAAAGCTTTTCATTTTATTTTTAAAATATTTTTAAATTTAATTTTTAAATTTAAATCTTCTTTTATTAAAGCATTTATTTTTTTAATTTTGTTTTTTATTTAATTTTTATTTTTCTATTTTTAAGGCTTTGTATTTTTTTAATTTTATTTTTTGTTTATTTTTATTTTTAAACCTTTTTATTTTTTAAATTTTTTTTTTATTTTTAAAGCATTTATTTTATTTTTAAATATTTATATTTATTTTTAATTTTTCTATTATTAAAGGTTTTTATTTTTTAAATTTTATTTTTAATTTTTTAAATTTTTCTCTTTTTAAACTATTTTTTAAAAATGTTTTTATTTTTATTTTTAATTTTTCTATTTTTAAAACTTTTTATTTTTTTAATTTTTATTTCATTTTTATATTTCATTTTTTTATTTTTAAAGCATTTATTATATTTTTTAATTTTGTTTTTTATTGATTGTTTATTTTTCTATTTTAAAAGCATTTATTTGATTTGTAAATTTTTTTATTTAATTTTTAATTTTTCTATTTTTAAAGCCTTTTTAAAATTTTTTAAATTCGTTTTTATTTTTAATTTTTCTGTTTTAAAAGCTTTTTATTTTATTAATTTTTTATTTCATTTTTATATTTAATTTTATTATTTTTAAAGCAGTTATATTTTTTAATCTTGTTTTTTACTGAATGTTTATTTTTAATTTTTCTATTTTTAAACCTTTTTATTTTTTTATTTTTAAGTTTTCTATTTTTAAAGCATTTTTTTAATTTTGTTTTTTATTTTTCTATTTTTAATTTTTGTATTATTAAAGCATTTATTTTTTAATTTTGTTTTTTTTCTAATTTTTATATTTTTTTTCTATTTTTAAAGCATTTATGTTTTAATTTTGTTTTTTATTTTTTATTTTTTAAATTTTTTATTTTCAAAGTTTTTGAATTTTTAAATTTTATTTTTTATTTTTTTAATTCTTAATTTTTTTATTTTTACAGTATTTATTTTTTAATTTTATTTTTTATTTAATTTTTATTTTTAATTTTATATTTTGAAACCTTTTTTTTATTTTTTAATTTAATTTTTTATTTCTATTTTTAATTTTTCTATTTTTAAACCTTTTAGTTTTATTAATTTTTAATTTAATTTTTATATTTAATTTTTCTATTTTTAAAGCATTTATTATATTTTTAATTTTGTTTTGTATTAAATTTTTATTTTTAATTTTTCTATTTTTAAAGTATTTATTTTATTTATTTAATTTTATTTTTATTTAATTGTTATTTTTAATTTTCCTATTTTTAAAGCATTTTTTAAATTTTATTTTTTATTTAATTTTTATTTTTAATTTTTCTCTTTTTAAAGCATTTAATTTTTTAAATTTTCGTTTTATTTTTTATTTCTAATTTTTCTATTTTTAAAGCATTTATTTTTTAAATTTTGGTTTTTTTAAATTTTTTTTAAATTTTTCTATTTTTAAAGCTTTTTATTTTATTTTATTTGGTGCTGCCCAGACCAATTTAAGCTGGTGATTGTGGTGGTGTTTGAGGGTCTTGCATTACAGCACTACATTTTATGGAACTTGTACAGCACTTTACAGCACTTTACAGTTTGGTTTTTTTTATTATTTATTTTTAATTAATTTTGTTATTTTATTTTTTTTTTAATTTTTCTATTTTTAAAGCATTTTATTACATTTTATTTGGTGCTGCCCAAACCGGCTGTAGTGCATTTTTATACTTTGTAATACTTTGAAGTAATTTTTCCCAAATGGTTTATCCCAAACTGTACCCCCCTCCCTTTACCTGTGTTATCCCTCTCCCGGGATGAGATCATCCCCAAACCCCCACCCTGGCTCTCTGTCAATCACTCAGCCTCCCATCCCCCCCATGCAGAAGTTTCAGTCCAAGTCCTCGAGTGATTAGCCAGAGGCTAGGGGTCAGCCCCCCAAGCCTTGCCCCATACGCTGTCCTATATGTCTATCCCCCAGCATCCATCCCTTAGGGTCACTTAATGGTTGGTAGGATGTTATCTACTTTCAGTTTCCACCTCCCTTTAAATGTAACCTTGGCACATCTCCCGGGGCTCTGGGCAGGAGCCCCCTGAGGTGCAGGACCTCCTTTGGGGATCCTAATAAAACCTTGGATTAACCCCTGCTAAGAGTCAGCCCTTTATCTTCTACCGCTGTCTCTGGTGTCTCTTCTGCTGCAAAGGCGACCAGGCCAGGTGCCCTCAGCACCCTCAGGGCACAGAGAGTGTCTGCCCCCAGCCCAGGTGCCCTCAGTACCCTCGGGGCACAGAGAGTGTCTCCCCCCAGCCCAGGTGCCCTCAGTACCCTCGGGCCACACACAGTGTCTCCCGCTGTTGGCCGTGTCGGGGCTGCCCCCCCGGTGTCTGCCCACTTGGGACCGGCCGAGGGTTACTGAGAGGCTCGCACAAACCTGCTTGGCCGCTGATTGTGGTGGTGTTTGAGGGTCCCCAGGACAAGGGAGGAGATGAGAATCTTGACTCCCCCTTTCAGAAGGCTGAAATATTATTTTATGATCTCTATTATATTAAAAGAAAATGAGATATTAGAACTACACTAAAAGAGCAAGGAGACATCAGAAAGCTGGAAAGGAATGAATAATAAAAACCTGGGACTGATCACAGCCCCGACACCGCTGGACCATGATTGGTCATCAAGTAGAAACAATGCACAGGAGACCAACCCAAGATGCCCCTGTTGCTAAACCATCTCCAGCCCACACTCCACAGCCAGCAGATTGTTATTGGTTCCATTTCTGTTCTGAGGCTTCTCAGGAGAAAAAACCCAGCAAAAGGATTTTCATCAAACACATCAGTGCCAGGTGATGGCACAGGCAGCATCAGCTGGCAGAGGTCACTGTGTCATCCCTGCCAGCCCAGGTGTCACAGCAAGGAGGAGAGAGTTCACCCTGTGCTCACACTGCAATACAGAGCAATACAAACACAACACACACATTAACACAAGATTATAACCTTTTTCTATTTTCATTACTTGTGGATTTATTGTTACAGGACACCCAAAACAACAAAAGCACACAAAAAACAGCACTCATCTACCATTAACACCCCCTTCAAATGACACACAAACTCACCATCCCTCTGATCACAACTGCTAAATTACACCCCAGCAATCATTGGTCCTCGGGAACATGGTTCCCTGGAGCCTCCAAAAATTCCTCCTGCCTGAAGAAATACCCGGTCCCTGGAGGGTCTGTGCCCAAACTTTGGCGATGAACGTCGCCTCGCAGACCGACCGGGACCCGGGAAAA
Source organism: Molothrus ater (assembly GCF_012460135.2). Lineage (NCBI taxonomy): Eukaryota > Metazoa > Chordata > Aves > Passeriformes > Icteridae > Molothrus > Molothrus ater. Next base: position 5,923,193 of record NC_050504.2, on the reverse strand, counting down.
AAAACCCAGCCGGGGGGAAAAAAAAAAAGAAAAAAAAAACAGCCGGGGGGGGTGGGGGGGCTAAACCCGGCTGGGGATTTTTTACTCTAAATTTACAAATGAGTTGAAAAACCTGAAAAGCAAGTCACACACACAAGGTTAAATCCAGTCACAGCATGCGCTCACACACGCAGAGATGAGCAGACGCCGACAGACAGACACGTGCTCTCACACACGCTCACGCACTCCTCCCATTTAATCTTTCCCTGTGGCTCTTACTCGAGACGCTGAAGAACGTGCTTCCACGCTTCTTCTGGCTGCCGCTCCTCGACCTCAAATGGTAGATTCTGGGGAAATCAGTAGCCTCAGGGACCTGTGAGATGACAGGAAGCGGTCAACGAGTGGCTGACAGCTAGGACTTGTCCCCGCTCTGACCGATAAATTTTCTACCCTAAACCCCACTAAAGACAGATGAACAGTAAAGTTTTTATAACTGTTCTACCTAACTGTGACTACATGCCAGGGCAGGGCAGCTCCGACCATAAGTGGTACAACATGAGTACACACAATAAAAGCAGACGCATACAGTGCAAGTGTGCATGGAGTGTAAGTCCATACAATATAAGCCAGCATAGGTACACACAATGTAAGTACATACAGTGTAAGCAAGCCAACATAGGTAAACGCAATGTAAGTACATACAGTATAAGTACATACAGTATAAACCAGCATAGGTACAAACAATGTAAGTACATACAGTATAAGCCAGGACTTGAGATAGCTCTCTGGAAGATTAATTCTTGAACCCTGTACCCTTTGAGAAGATGGAACCTATAGAACTCCTGCAGTCACGTGAGGAGGGTGTAAGACGCTCCCTCGGGAAGTCCAAGAGAATGGCGTGGAAAAAAAGGCACTACCAAAGCTGGTAGTGAGAAGGAAGACGGATGAGAACATCTTGTCCCTTTGAGACATTCCTGTCTCAAAGAGTAAAAATGTAAAGATGCCGGAATAAGGGATATCCAGGAAGGAACGTGAGTAGAATATGGCCTACGTGGCACGGAATAGTGCCGATAAAGCGTCGAGACGTAACAAGGGCCTATAACATGGAAGACGACAGACACGGACGACATAACACGGACACGGACGACATAACACGGACACGGACGACATAACACGGACACGGACGACATAACACGGACACGGACGACAACTGCCTGGCACTGTCCCCATAGGGACCCGAGATTCCTAGTGCAAGGTGAGCCAGAGGCGGATGATGCCAAAGGAAAGGAAGCCCTAGGACGAGAGCACGTGATGATGAAATGTAACTCGTCAAAAGAAGTTAGTGCCAAAGCAGTTAAGAGGATGCTCGAGAGGGGCGGCGAGCCTAGAGAAGGAAGCGGACTGCTGGGTGACCGTGGCCCTAGCTTCGGACCTGAAGGCGAGCTCCTCGGGGGAAAGATCCGTGACGACGTCGAGTCGAGGGAGGCGGACGACGCAAAGTTCCCGAGAATGTGGAGATGGGTCAGAACTGCCCTGCCCGGCAAAGGCTCTGGCGAGGCTGAGGGGAAACCCTCTCCCTTTACTTCCAGAGAGCCCACCCCGCTACAGACCTGTCCCCTAAGCTGACATCTGATTGCCTCCTGTGATAGTAAAGGCTATTCCCCTTCTCCCAGCCACTGGCCCCGACACTTAGCTTTTGGAAGATGAGAGGACAAAATCCATCCTCGGTCAGACGTGGACGTTGAGATGCTCTCCGTGTGTGCTTCGGTGCTGCCGTTTCCAAGCTTGGGCTACGAGCCTCCTCAGGGTACCTAAGGCAAAACAGAAAACCTGACTATTGCCCTCAAAAACAGTAATCCCCGGGACTCCTCCGCATCTCTGCCCCGGCTCACCTCAAATCTTGATTTGACTCCAAAGGGTGCCCGGAAGATACCTGCAAAGAGAAAAGGGACACGCTTAGCGTGCTGCTGTGTAACGCTCACCTAGGAGTCAGCCTGCCTAAACGCCAACTCACCTGCCCTCCTCTGTTCCTTGGCGTGCCTAGGGCAGCGACAGCACCTGCAAAGAAACAAAGCAGAAAAGCATGCTGACATACTGTGAAAACACAACCTCCCAAATCTGACAAGGATGCCACACCGATACCTTAAGCTGCACATACCTGGCATAGGCGTGCTCGGCCAGGAGAGATGGCAAGTGGACCACCTAAAATAAAAAAACAAGAGGAGATGCTTAGAGCTGCACCAAAACTGAGACCTCAGCCATAACAACTGCTTCTGTACGCTATTCAATGCTCACCTTGCCCACTCGGCCTTGACTGCTGCTCTCGGCCTTGACCTCCTAAAAAGAGAGAGAAAGAACAATGCTGTAACGGCCACCATTTATGCTTCCTCTGCAGAAACAAACATGGACTCACATGCTCGGGGCAATCCCCACACCCGGGATGGGGGGCTCTGCCCTGGATTTTATCCTTCTGCATCTGAAAGAAAGTCAGGACAAAAGTCAAACTGTTGCAGGGTAACTTAATAGCTCCAGATATCTTGTGTCCAACTACACCCCACATTATAAACTTCAAGTCCCGGGACTTCTCCTGTTGCACCAGGCTATGCGGCAGGGCAGAGCAGCTCCGGCACAAATGTGTGCAGACACCCGTGACACAGGACAGGACGTGACAGACAACGGGGACACAACACGGACAGAAATCTCCTGGCAAGGAAAATGGCTGCGAGGACTGAGAGAATGCAAAAGGAAATGACCGAGGGGAGACCGATGGTGAGCTGATGAGGCTCAGAGAAACCTGGAGGAAGAAGATGCTAACCGAATGATTTATTCCAAGAACTGCAAAGATGGATGCCCGAGAATCCTACGGCCAGAAGCCTCTACCTGCCCTCACCTTCTCACAAGTCCTAGTCTGCCATAATGGATCCTGGCGGGGCACAGCTGTCCATACAGCTCAGAACAAGACCTGAAAAGACATCTGACCGGATGCTTCTAAAGAGACAAGAGAGTCTGATGCCTGTCTGAGATCCCGAGTCCAAAGTTCTAAGGCCTGGGTGCCAGGCCGAGGAATGCAGAGATCGCAGATGCTAACAATGATGCCAGGGTTTCTGACAGGCCCCTCCAAGGCCTAAGGTAAAAGACATGACATATCCAAACACACATAATACACAAAAGACAAGTGACACGATACACACCGGGACTGCTCTGCCCTGCTCACCTCAGCACTGTGATCAAAAGTCAGGCTTTGCTTTTATGGGGCCTAAGGGTGTGCACTTCATGGACACCCCCATCTGCAAAGGAGACTCAAAAACCCCTCACGGTGGGTCCCTACCGTGCGCCCCGCTTAGATCCCCTCTGTGGGTTGTAGCCCTCTACTTATCTCTCGGACATCTGGGGATGCAGGTCCGTGTCAGGTGCAACAGAAGGAAGCCTCAATATCTGGGAAGTTCCTGCTGGCACTGTTCAACAACTCCCTCTTGTTTCTCAGTCAGCTATGTGAAAGAAATCCAAATATCAGTGCATGATCTCTGCAGCACACTGGCCAAAACCCAACAATTCTGCCACTCACCGTTCTGCTAAGAATGCCCGGCTCCTGGGGCCGCACCCTTCGGCCGGGCTCCGAGGCTGATGCCATTGTCACGGGATAAGCCTGGGTTAAAGGAGACGAGGTCATGTGGCATTGCTGAAACCTGAGCGGACCCTCGCTCCTCCTTCCTGCTTCCCCTACTCACCGCAACTCCTTGGCAGGTGCCCAAGGCCACCCGGATGGCACCTTTTAATAGAAAAGTTCTGGGCTTCATCACCAGGTCCTGTAACGCGTCCACAGGGCTTGCACATGCAGGGAACCCGGTGCATCGGCCGGCTGGTGACGGGGGCTCGGCAGGCTCCGAGTGGATTGCCTAAAGCACAAAAAAGAGAATGGAAGCTTAGAGCTGCACCAGAAAACTGAGACTGGAGCAATAACAGCTACTTCTCTCCACTGCTCACCTTGACTGCTGGTATCCAGATTTACTTCCTAAAAAGAAAGACAAAGAAAAGAGCTGTAACAGAGTCAACACATACACTTCTGCTGCAGAGACAAATGGTGCCTCACCTGCTTGGGGGAAACCCCTCACCCGGGATGGGGCCTTCTGGCACACATTTAATCCATCTGAATCTGAAAAAAATGTCAGGACAAGAGTCAAGCTGTTGCAGGATAACTTAAGAACTCCAGATATCTTGTGCCCATCTACAAATCCCACCTAGAGTCCAACTACACCCCACATTACAAACTTCAAGTCCCGGGACTTCTCCTATTGCACCAGGCTATGCGGCAGGGCAGAGCAGCTCCGGCACAAATGTGTGTGCACACACCCGTGACACGGGACAGACAGGACGTGACAGACAACAGGAACACAACACGGACAGAAATCTCCTGGCAAGGAAAATGGCTGCGAGGACAGAGAATGCAAAAGGAAATGACCGAGGAGAGACTGATGGTGAGCTGATGAGGCTCAGAGAAACCTGGAGGAAGAAGATGCTAACCGAATGATTTATTCCAAGAACTGCAAAGATGGATGCCCGAGAATCCTACGGCCAGAAGCCTCTACCTGCCCTCACGTTCTCACAAATCCAAGTCCGCCATAATGGATCCTGGCGGGGCACAGCTGTCCATACAGCTCAGAACAAGACCTGAAAAGACAGCTGACCGGATGCTTCTAAAGAGACAAGAGAGTCTGATGCCTGTCTGAGCTCCTGAGTCCAAAGTTCTATGGCCTGGGTGCCAGGCCGAGGAATGCAGAGATCACAGATGCTAACAATGATGCCAGGGTTTCTGACAGGCCCCTCCAAGGCCTAAGGTAAAAGACATGACATATCCAAACACACATAATACACAAAAGACAAGTGACACGATACACACCGGGACTGCTCTGCCCTGCTCACCTCAGCACTGTGATCAAAAGTCAGGCTTTGCTTTTATGGGGCCTAAGGGGCCGCTTCATGGACACCCCCATCTGCAAAGGAGACTCAAAAACCCCTCCCGGTGGGTCCCTACCGTGCGCCCTGCTTTCATCCCCTCTGTGGGTTGTAGCCCTCTACTTATCTCTCGGACATCTGGGGATGCAGGTCCGTGTCATTTGCAAAAGAAGGCAGCCTCAACATCTGGGAAGTTCCTGCTGGCACTGTTGTTCAACAACTCCCTCTTGTTTCTCAGTCAGCTATGTGAAAGAAATCCAAATATCAATGCATGATCTCGGCAGCACACTGGCCAAAACCCAACAATTCTGCGACTCACCGTTCTCCTAAGAATGCCCGGCTCCTGGGGCCGCACCCTTCGGCCGCGCTCCGAGGCTGATGCCATTGTCACGGGATAAGCCTGGGTTAAAGGAGACGAGGTGATTTGGCATTGCTGAAACCTGAGCGGACCCTCGCTCCTCTTCCCTACTTCTCCGACTCACCGCAACTCCATGGCAGGTGCCCAAGGCTACCCTGGTGACACCTTTAAATAGAAGAGTTCAGGGTTTCATCACCAGATCCTGTAATGCGTCCACAGGGCTCGCACGTGCAGGGATCCCGGTGCATCGGCCGGCTGGTGACGGGGGCTTGGCAGGCTCCAAGTGGATTGCCTAAAGCATAAAAAAGAGAATGGAAGCTTAGACTTGCCCCAGGAATTGAGAGCTCAGCAACAAGAAATGCTACTGATCACCTTGCTCTCCTGAACTTGACTGCTGGGATCCAGATTTACTTCCTAAAAAGAAAGACAAAAAACAGTGCTGTAACAGGGTCACCCTTGACACTCCCCCTGCACAGACAAATGGTGACTGACCTGCTTGTGGGAACCCCCTCACCCAGGATGGGGGGCTCTGCCATGGATGCAATGCATCTGCACCTGAAAGAGAGTTAGAACATATGTCAAACACCTGCAGGATAACTCAAAACCTGCAAACACCTTAGGTCAATCTAGGAATGGCATCTAGAGTCCAACTGCACCCCACATTACAAATTTCAACTCCCCAGGGCTTTTCCTATTACACCAGGCTATGCGGCAGGGCAGAGCAGCTCCAGCACAAATGTGTGCACAAACCCGTGACACGGGACAGACAGGACGTGACAGACAACGGGGACACAACATGGACAGAAATCTCGAGACAAGAACCATGACTGCAAGGAGCACAAGGACAGAAAATTAGATGACTGAGGTAAGATGGATGGCGAGCTGATGAGGCTCAGAGAAACCTGGAGGAAGAAGATGCTAACCGAATGATTTATTCCGAGAACTGCAAAGATGGCTGCCCGAGAATCCTACGGCCAGAAGCCTCTACCTGCCCTCACGTTCTTTCAAGTCCTCGTCTGCCATAATGGATCCTGGCGGGGCACAGCTGTCCATACAGCTCAGAACAAGACCTGAAGAGACATCTGACCGGATGCTTCTAAAGAGACAAGAGAGTCTGATGCCTGTCTGAGCTCCTGAGTCCAAAGTTCCATGGCCTGGGTGCCAGGCCGAGGAATGCAGAGATCGCAGATGCTAACAATGATGCCAGGGTTTCTGACAGGCCCCTCCAAGGCCTAAGGTAAAGGACATGACATATCCAAACACACATAATACACAAAAGACAAGTGACACGATACACACCGGGACTGCTCTGCCCTGCTCACCTCAGCACTGTGATCCAAAGCTAGGCTTTGCTTTTATGGGGCCTAAGGGGCCGCTTCATGGACACCCCCCCATCTCCAAAGGGGACTCAAAAACCCCTCCCGGTGGGTCCCTACCGTGCGCCCTGCTTTCATCCCCTCTGTGGGTTGTAGCCCTCTACTTATCTCTCGGACATCTGGGGATGCAGGTCCGTGTCATTTGCAAAAGAAGGCAGCCTCAACATCTGGGAAGTTCCTGCTGGCACTGTTGTTCAACAACTCCCTCTTGTTTCTCAGTCAGCTATGTGAAAGAAATCCAAATATCAATGCATGATCTCGGCAGCACACTGGCCAAAACCCAACAATTCTGCGACTCACCGTTCTCCTAAGAATGCCCGGCTCCTGGGGCCGCACCCTTCGGCCGCGCTCCGAGGCTGATGCCATTGTCACGGGATAAGCCTGGGTTAAAGGAGACGAGGTGATTTGGCATTGCTGAAACCTGAGCGGACCCTCGCTCCTCCTCCCTACTTCTCCGACTCACCGCAACTCCATGGCAGGTGCCCAAGGCTACCCTGGTGACGCCTTTAAATAGAAGAGTTCAGGGTTTCATCACCAGATCCTGTAATGCGTCCACAGGGCTTGCACATGCAGGGATCCCGGTGCATCGGCCGGCTGGTGACGGGGGCTTGGCAGGCTCCAAGTGGATTGCCTAAAGCATAAAAAAGAGAATGGAAGCTTAGACTTGCCCCAGGAATTGAGAGCTCAGCAACAAGAAATGCTACTGATCACCTTGCTCTCCTGAACTTGACTGCTGGGATCCAGATTTACTTCCTAAAAAGAAAGACAAAAAACAGTGCTGTAACAGGGTCACCCTTGACACTCCCCCTGCACAGACAAATGGTGACTGACCTGCTTGTGGGAACCCCCTCACCCAGGATGGGGGGCTCTGCCATGGATGCAATGCATCTGCACCTGAAAGAGAGTTAGAACATATGTCAAACACCTGCAGGATAACTCAAAACCTGCAAACACCTTAGGTCAATCTAGGAATGGCATCTAGAGTCCAACTGCACCCCACATTACAAATTTCAACTCCCCAGGGCTTTTCCTATTACACCAGGCTATGCGGCAGGGCAGAGCAGCTCCAGCACAAATGTGTGCACACACCCGTGACACGGGACAGACACGACGTGACAGACAACGGGGACACAACACGGACAGAAATCTCGAGACAAGAACCATGACTGCAAGGAGCACAAGGACAGAAAATTAGATGACTGAGGTAAGATGGATGGCGAGCTGATGAGGCTCAGAGAAACCTGGAGGAAGAAGATGCTAACCGAATGATTTATTCCGAGAACTGCAAAGATGGCTGCCCGAGAATCCTACGGCCAGAAGCCTCTACCTGCCCTCACGTTCTTTCAAGTCCTCGTCTGCCATAATGGATCCTGGCGGGGCACAGCTGTCCATACAGCTCAGAACAAGACCTGAAGAGACATCTGACCGGATGCTTCTAAAGAGACAAGAGAGTCTGATGCCTGTCTGAGCTCCTGAGTCCAAAGTTCCATGGCCTGGGTGCCAGGCCGAGGAATGCAGAGATCGCAGATGCTAACAATGATGCCAGGGTTTCTGACAGGCCCCTCCAAGGCCTAAGGTAAAGGACATGACATATCCAAACACACATAATACACAAAAGACAAGTGACACGATACACGCTGGGACTGCTCTGCCCTGCGCACCTCAGCACTGTGATCCAAAGCTAGGCTTTGCTTTTATGGGGCCTAAGGGGCTGCTTCATGGACACCCCCCCATCTCCAAAGGGGACTCAAAAACCCCTCCCAGTAATTCCCAAACCAGCCCCCTGCTTTCATCCCCTCTGTGGGTTGTAGCCCTCTACTTATCTCTCGCACAGCTGGGGATGCCGGTCTCGGGTGCGAAGAAAGGCCACCTCGTCAGCCGGGAAGTTCCTGCTGGCACCGGGCTGGTGTCTCTCAGACAGCTGTATTAAAGAAAACCAAACATCAGTGCCCGATCTTGGCAGCCCATCGGCCAAAACCCCACAAGTCTGCTACTCACCATGCTCCTAAGAATGCTCAGCTCCATCGCCGAGTCCCGTGATTCTTCCGCAGGGCTCGGGAGAGCGGCGCGCCCGGCGTGTCGGCCGGTTGGTGACTGGGGCTCGGCGTACTCCGAGTGGATTGCCTAAAGTGCAGAAACAGGAACGGATACTTAGAGTTGCACTGGAAAGCGAGACTGGAGCATTAACAACTGCTTCTGTACCCTACTCAATGCTCACCTTGCCCACCTCATCTTGACTGCCGATATCCAGCTTTACTTCCTAAAAAGATAAAGAACAGAGCTGTAACAGAGTCACACTTTACACTCTTCCCTGCAGAGACAAACGGTGACTGACCTGCCCGGGGGAACCTCCTCACTCGGGATGGGTGGATGGATTTTGCCCTGGATTTTATCCTTCTGTATCTGAAAGAAAGCGAGGACAAAAGTCAAAGGGCTGCAGGATAACTTCACAGCTCCAAACATCTTCTGTCTATCTAGGAATATCATCTAGAGTCTGGCAACACCCCACAAACTGCAACTCCCTGGGATTTGTCCTGTTGCAGCAGGCTATGCGGCAGGGCAGAGCGGCTCCAGCACAAATATGTGCGGACACCCGTGACACAGAACGTGACAAACAGGGGGACGACAAACACGACACGTTATGCTTGTGGTGAGGGTCTCGAGGGGAAAAGGCAAAAGGGACCCCAAAGACACGCTAGGTAACACGGTACACTGGACAACACGATGTGGGCCGGAACTGCTCTGCGCTGACCGCCTGAAAGCTGCCGTCAAAATTAGAGCCTCTCCCTTTAGCTGTCCTAAGAGGCCCCTTGGAGGAGATTGCTTTTCCCACTGCTAATTTTTAAATCTGTCCCAGGAACTCCCAACCCGCTGCTCTCCCATTGTCCCATCTCCAGGCCGTGGCCCTGACTTATCTTTTGGATGATCGGTGATGAGGATCCACATGGCACCTGAAATGAGTCTGCCTCGGAGGGCCCCGTGATGGCCTGTTAGCCTCTCGGTCAGCTACAATAAAGAAAACCAAAACCAAAGTATGAGTACAGAGTTACGTGGGCCAAATCCCAGCGAGTCAGCTACTTGCCCTCTCCTGAGTGTGCCTGGCTCCTTCAGGCTCCAGCTTCATCCTGATTCCAAGGCTGCGGCCGTTATTATGAGTAGCACCTGGGTAAGAGAAAGGCAAAGTTAAATGGCATTCCTGTGAGTGCAGGGGATGACCTTGTGTGCTGCAAGACGTGTGAATGCCTCTGCTCGGTTTCTAAAAGGCCTGGGGTGGGGGGGCCCTCAAATAAACCCCCTTTCTCACCCTGCTGCCTTCAAAACCACCCCCCCAACAATAACTCCTAACCGGATACCCGCTCACCCTCCCTCTCCTTGTCACAATCCTCAACTCACCTGAAGCCTTAATCTCAAACATCATCTTGGACACTGGGCAGATTCCCAGATTCCTCTTGTGACATGATGAATCTGCTGAAAAAAGCATTGTAGTTGACACAACCTGGAGCCTCTGGAAGCTGCGCTCCTCCTAAAAAAAATACAAAACAAAATAAGAACAAAACAGGAAATTACAAATGCACTTTACCACCCCTAAACACAAAACCCAAAATTGTGAACTTAAATACTCCCTGTATTCTATGCTGTTTTCTTCACAGTATCTTCAAAGCCTCTGTTGCTTTAGATGCCCGGAAACACCTACTGAAAACAAGCTGAGATAAGCTGAAAGAGCCTCTTACCTGAAATGAGAAGGGAGCTCTTATCCTAGGACATCCCAGAGAGGGAATGAACCCCCTCAGCAAAAGCTGGGGTTAATATACCCCTGATGGTGCCCGCCTCTCGTTCCCATGGCACCCAGGAAAAGGGAGGGGGCTGATCCCACTGGGCATAAAAGCCCTCAGAGAAGCTACAGCTGTTTGGCTCCTCTGACTCAAATTCAAGGGGAGCAAAGGGCTTGTTATAGAAGAAAACTCTTCTGAAAAATAACAGCGCTTTGTTTTTTGCAACAACTACTCGGAGTAAAAGGGCAGAAAACTGGTAAGAAATATAACTTTCTGTTTAGGCAGCATAACTAGATAAATTGGCTAATTTGCTGTGACCTTACATAATTATTCCTTAGTGGCTATTAAGTAGTACTTCATGTGTGACTGAGCCCGGTGGAGAAGAATGCTTATGATATGAATCGTCTAAGTCTCCTTGGGACCTCTAATTAGGCCTATCTACATTATAAGTAAAAATAAGAAAAATAAAAGCTTCCCAGGCAGTGTAAGGGTTAAGTGCATGCCAGGCTCACCCTGCTCTGAGATACTTGGTCCTATGGCACAGAAAGAAGGGCCCTGAAATGTATTTTTAAACCCTTAAAATGCTGAAAAAAGCAGAGCTTCCTTCCAGTGAACCCCTTAAAAAGAGGAAATGGGGCAGTTACCTCTACTGAAAATAATACAATAGCAAATAAATAGCTTCTGCCCTTTAATTTACTCTCCTTAATTATTGGGAAAAGAAGGGTTTTCTTCTCTCTTTAAATCTCTCCAGGGATGAAAAAAGAGGGATTTTTCCCTCAGTTCAAATTCTTATGGAGGGATAGCTGGGCTTCTCCCTCAATTTAGGCCTCAGGACAACAAAAAGGGGGCGGCTACCCTTAATTCAAACCCATAAGAAACATTGTCAAGATTTTCCCCTTCTATTTAAACTGGGGAATAATCGAAAATGAGGACTCCCTGTCAATTAACACCCCTAACAGCATAGAAAAGGCAGGGATTCTTTCAACTGAGACCACTAAAATTGCAGGGGAAGCAGAGTCCCTCCCAGTTTGAATACAAAAAATAAAGGAAAAGGAAGCTTTTTCCCTTTTTTCTAAACTCTTTTTCTCCTAATAACCCCTCTCCTTTCTGGGAGTGCTGTGGAGGGTCTGGGGGCTCTGGGGAGGGACTGGCACAGTAAAAGGGGAAAGTTGAAAGCCCTCTCCTGGAACCCCACATGCTGCCTGGCCTGCTCAGATGCTGCCCCTTAGCAAAAGGGCTCTTCCCTTGGCGTTTTCTCAAAGGGGACTGAGTGGTAATAGTTTCAAAAAAGGCAAATGATCCAAGAAATGTACAAAGAACAACACAGAATTAAGAATTAAGACAACGCTTGTACCACTGATTTCAAACACTGCCTGGTTTTATTCTGGTCATGCCTGAATAAAACATCTCCTTAGGGGAGGAATACTCCAGATAGAAGGATCAAGACTGTTTTTGTGTTCTGACCTTAGCCTGAGAATTGTACAGGGGAGAAGGGGAATTACCATTTCCATCAGTAAACTTTATTTGATTCATTCCAAGACTGGACATGCTAGCTGGGTTATAAGTAAATGCTTGAATTGTGAGAATAATTAGTATTGTAGCTCACAACATTTATGCTCTTATTGCAAAAAGTGTTAAAGTAATAACTTAGTTTTGTGGATGGGAATTACTAGTGCCTGGTGAATGAGAGATACCTGAAGAACGGTAAGAGTCCACAGTTAAAGGGTGTCCAAACCAATTTGCCTGGAAATTATTTAAGAGAAAGTGACAAGGAAATAGAGGGCACGACCAGATTGGCCTCTGTTTTTTGCCACCGAGAAGATCAAATACACCTGCTGTGGGTTGCAACCTCACAGGCCTGGGAGGTGGGAGTATAAGGCATACTGGACCTCTGTTATTCCTGTTTCTGGCATTCATTTGTTCTCTTTTCCCTTTCGGGATACCAGCAAGATTGTGTCACAAATGCTGCAGAAAGCATCACGTGGAAAGAAACCAAAGTTCCTCTTTAATTACACACACCTATGTCAACAGCCACTGTTATAACCCATCCAAATTAAGAACCTGTAGGCAAAATGGAGTAAATTATTGGATTACAAGAAACTTAGGAAAAAGTGGTAATAGATTTGGAATTGAATGTCCAAAAGGAGAGAGAGGGATTTGTTTTACATTTAATCTTGACGGTTCGAGATTTGGTCAAAAAACAAATAATAAACGAAAAGGTAAAACCAGCACAGCAACTTAACTCTGTATTGACTCCAAATTATCTATTGAGTCGTATTACAAGACTCCAAGCAGTTATAGAAATGATAGCAAATGGAGCTGCCCAGGCATTGGAGTTAATATAAAGTCAGCTAAGCCAAACAAAAACTGTAGTGTATCAGAATAGGTTGGCTTTACACTATTTATTGGCCAAAGAAGGGGGTGTTTGTGGAAAGTTTAATATATCAAATTGTTGAAAATTGATGAGCACAGAAAAGTCATTCTAGAAAAAGCAAAAGAAATCAAAGAAGAAAAAAATATATATGCATATAATAACCGAGGTACTGGTCCAAAAATTAGAAAACAATGTTAAAACCTAGCTGGTAGGGTAATGTATTAGAAGAAATTAAGATCTTTCATTTTATGTGTTGCAACTATTTTTATATTTCTTCCTTGTGTAATCCCCTGTTTTATTTTGCCCGCATAGTCCAGAAGATGCAAGTAGATAAGAAATATTGCTCAAGCCAAAGGATTTACAAAGAATAAGAGTGGGGATTGTGACAAATGCAGGTATTTTATATTGGCTTTTTTGAAATATTAAAATGAATATTATATGTGTTGTGTTAGAAAGGAATGCTGTATTAATTCTCTTAAGTAGTGTGTTAAATACAGTTTTAGGTTATAAAAACTGTTAAAATAGAAACGATGCTATGTAAGATACTTTTTTTAAAGAAAGGACTTGCAGCAAGATAGCGGCCACAGGACACCTGGATCTTTCAGAGAAAAAGAATTTATATATATTGCCCTCTTATCAGAAGAAACAAACTTCTTCCTGCCTCCAAGGCGCTGTTAGGATTAGAAGGAAGAAGTGGATGATGACCAGACAGAATCCTGTGTTTGAATGGAATTTATGCACCATGTATGAAGTGTATGACTATGCAACAGGCTATTGCTTTTAAGGGTTAATCCTTTGTTAACGGGGTCCTTTTTCAGGCTCGTGCTGCCCAGAAAAAGGTACCCGGACGTCCGTAACTCTTTGTTTTTGTTGTCTCATATTGTCCTAATTCAAATTGTCCAAATTATTATTACTCTAATTGTATGACTATTTTTATAACCATTTTATTACTATTAAACTTTCAAAAATTTTAAAAGCAAGTGATTGATGTTTTTCACACCAGTCTGTTAGGTGAAAATTATCAAAAGATTTTTGTGAGTTTTCTAATTTTGGCATTAATGCTGGCAAATTTTCAGGGTTTACTGTCTATTTGTGGGTCGAGAAATCTGTCCCAAACACTGAGGGGACTCTGGAGCTATTTGGGAACAGTTCTTTTTTGAAATTCTTTTGTGTTGGGATCAAAGGGCTGGCATTTGCAGGAGCAAAATAATTCTCTGTCTGTCTTGTATTTATTAAAGCAGCTGTCATATTCCAACCTCCTCCTCCTCGTCGCACGGTTTGTGTGCATGGATGTGGCTGTGCAGACGAATCGTGACACAAAGTAGTCCCACTGGGTGCTAGGAGTGTGAAAGGCGAAAACGCAGAGGCACACCAGGTATCGGTTGCTCAGGGTTACGCGCTGCAGAGGGATCTCTCGGTGCCCGGCAGAGGGAGAGACGCGGAAGGATACATGCAAGGCGCTGCAGTTTTCGCCTGCTGTGGTGCCGTGTATAGACGCAGTGGTGGCAGAAGTGGCATGACAGGGCACAGGGATCCCGGCTGTGGCTGGACAGCGGCACACAGCGGCTCGGAACCGGGACCGGGCTGTATCAAAGCTGCGGCAAACGCAGTGGGGGGGGCGGCGGGGCCGTGGAGATAGAACTGCGCATGCGTGCGGCTGATCCCGGAAGCAGTGCTGTGGTTCGATGGGTCGGTGCGGAGTGATATCGCTGGTGCGGGGGTTGTAGCAACTGCGCATGCGTGGGTTCCGTCACTAGGGTGGCGCGGGCAGTCATCGTGGCGCCGGGCGGGCCGGGGCGTGCGGGAGGTGGCGGAGCTGTGGGAACGGGAACGGGGCCACGGCCGTGGAAGGGAATGCCGGGACGTCTGTGGTTGCAGGAGGCGGCGGAGCCACGCCATCCAGCAGCTCTGAAGCGGGAGGGTGCGGTGGGGAAGGCGCGGCTCGGCCCGCCATGCAGCGGGGGCGGCAGGAGAGGGGAAGTGACCACGGGCGGCGCTGACGGGAGGCTGGGCTGGAGCACCGCGGCGCCGGCACGGGGTGCCTTGGGTGGCTGGGGCGCCCCGGTAAGACAGTCATTAAAACACCCTAAAAAATTATTGAAAAAGCCCTGAAAAAGCCCTAAAGGTATCCTAAACATTTCCAGAGAATTCCTAAAAAACTCCTGCAAAAAAAACCCTAAAAATATCCTGAAAAATCCCTGAAAAATCACCTGAAAGACCCTAAAAAACAGTTTAACCCCTACCTGTAACACTGTGGCCTCCAAACATCATCTCTACCTATTAATCGGGGTAACTGCAAGACCCTCAAACACCACCCCAATCACCAGCTTGAGTTGGTCTGGACAGCACCAAATAAAATAAAATAAAACGCTCTATAAATAAAAAAATAAAAAAAAAAAGCTTTAAAAATGGAAAAATCAAAAATAAAAATTAAATAAAAAATAAAATTAAAAAATAAAAAGCTTTAAAAACATAAAAATTAAAAATAAAAATGAAAAATAAAAGAAAATAAAATAAATGCTTTAAAAATAGGAAAATTAAAACTAAAAATGAAATAAAAAATAAAATTAAAAAATAATAGAAATGCTTTAAAAAGAAATATCAAAACTAAAAAATAAAAAAAATTAAAAATAACAAAAAAAAGCTTTAAAAATAGAAAAATAAAATAAAAATTAAATTTAAAAAAATAAATGCTTTAAAAAGAAAAAAATCAAAACTAAAAATTAAATAAAAAATAAAATTTAAAAAATAAAAAATTAAAACTAAAAATTAAATAAAAAATAAAATGAATAACAAAAAAAGCTTTAAAAATAGAAAAATCAAAAATAAAAATTAAATAAAAATAATATTAAAAAAATAAAATAAATGCTTTAAAAAGAGAAAAATCAAAACAAAAAATTCAATAAAAAATTAAATAAAAATAGAAAAAATTAAAGCTAAAACTTAAATAAAAAAATTTAAAAATAAAATAAAAAGCTTTAAAAATAGAAAAATCAAAAATAAAAATTAAATAAAAACAAAAAAATAAAATAAAATAAATGCTTTAAAAATAGAAAAATTAAAACAAAAAATTAAATAAAAATAAAATTAAAAAAAATAACAAAAAAGCTTTAAAAATAGAAAAATCAAAAATAAAAATTAAATAAAAACAAAAAATAACATAAATGCTTTAAAATAAATAATCAAAACTAAAAATTAAATAAAAAATAAAATTTAAAAAAATAAATAGAAAAATGAAAACTAAAAATTAAAGATAAAAATAAAATTTAAAAAATAAAATAAATGCTTTAAAAATAGAAAAATTAAAACAAAAAATTAAATAAAAATAAAATTAAAAAAAATAACAAAAAATCTTTAAAAAGAGAAAAATCAAAAATAAAAATTAAATAAAAAATAAAAAATAAAATAAATGCTTTAAAATAAATAATCAAAACTAAAAATTAAATAAAAAATAAAATTAAGAAAAATAAATAGAAAAATGAAAACTAAAAATTAAAGATAAAAATAAAATTTAAAAAATAAAATAAATGCTTTAAAAATAGAAAAGTTAAAACAAAAAATTAAATAAAAATAAAATTAAAAAAATAACAAAAAAGCTTTAAAAATAGAAAAATCAAAAATAAAATTAAATGAAAAAAATAAATGCTTTAAAATAAATAATCAAAACTAAAAATTGAATAAAAAATAAAATTAAAAAATAAATAGAAAAATGAAAACTAAAAATTAAAGATAAAAATAAAATTAAAAAAATGAAAAAGCCTTAAAAATAGAAAAATCGAAAATAAAAATTAAATAAAAAATAAAAAATAAAATAAATGCTTTAAAAATAAAAAAAATCAAAACTAAAATTAAATAAAAAATAAAATTAAAAAATAAAATAAATACTTTAAAAATAAAAAAATTAAAACTAAAATTAGATAAAAAATAAAAAAAGCTTTAAAAATAGAAAGATCAAAACTAAAAATTAAATAAAAAATAAAAAATACATGCTTTAAAAATAAAAAAATCAAAACTAAAAATTAAATAAAAAATAAAATTAAAAAATAAAATAAATGCTTTAAAAATAGAAAAAGCAAAAAATAAAAATCTAATAAAAAATAAAATGAAAAAATAAAATAAATAGTTTAAAAATAAAAAAAATTAAACTAAAAATGAAAGAAAAATAAAAAAAATAAAATAAATGCTTTAAAAATAAAAAAATAAAAATAAAATAAAAAATAAAATTAAAAAATAAAATAAAAAGCTTTAAAAATAGAAAAATCAAAAATAACAATTAAATTAAAAATAAAAAATAAAATAAATGCTTTAAAAATAGGTAAAGCAAAAATAAAAATGAAATAAAAAATAAAATGAAAAAAATAAAATAAATGGTTTATAAATAGAAAAATGAAAACTAAAAATTAAATTAAAAATAAAATAAAAAATAAAATAAAAAGCTTTAATACTAGATAAATCAAAAATAAAAATTAATTAAAAAATAAAAAATAAAAAATAAATGCTTTAAAAATTAAAAAATCAAAACTAAAAATTGAGAAAAAGTAAAAATAAAAAAATAAAATAAAATCTTTAAAAATAGAAAAATTAAAACTAAAAATTAAATAAAAAAGAAAATTTAAAATATGAAATAAATGCTTTAAAAATAGAAAAATTAAAACTAAAAATTTAATAAAAAATAAAATTAAAACAATAAGGAAAAAAGCTTTAAAAATAGAAAAATTAAAATTTAAAATAAAAGATAAAAATAAAATAAAAACTTTTAAAAATAGAAACATTAAAAATAAAAATTAAATAAAAATTAAATTAAAAAAATTAAATTAATTAAAAATTAATAAAAAACAAAATAAAATCCGTCAAGTGCAGTAAAGTACTGTAAAGTACTGCACCTTTTACGACAGTCGCGCTTTACGGCAGTTTTGCGACAGTCGCGCTTTACGGCACCTTTTACGACAGTCGCGCTTTACGGCACCTTTTGCGACAGTCGCGCTTTACGGCAGTTTTGCGACAGTCGCGCTTTACGGCACCTTTTACGACAGTCGCGCTTTACGGCAGTTTTGCGACAGTCGCGCTTTACGGCACCTTTTACGACAGTCGCGCTTTACGGCACCTTTTACGACAGTCGCGCTTTACGGCAGTTTTGCGACAGTCGCGCTTTACGGCACCTTTTACGACAGTCGCGCTTTACGGCAGTTTTGCGACAGTCGCGCTTTACGGCACCTTTTACGACAGTCGCGCTTTACGGCAGTTTTGCGACAGTCGCGCTTTACGGCAGTTTTGCGACAGTCGCGCTTTACGGCACCTTTTACGACAGTCGCGCTTTACGGCAGTTTTGCGACAGTCGCGCTTTACGGCACCTTTTACGACAGTCGCGCTTTACGGCAGTTTTACGACAGTCGCGCTTTACGGCACCTTTTGCGACAGTCGCGCTTTACGGCACCTTTTACGACAGTCGCGCTTTACGGCACCTTTTACGACAGTCGCGCTTTACGGCAGTTTTGCGACAGTCGCGCTTTACGGCACCTTTTACGACAGTCGCGCTTTACGGCAGTTTTGCGACAGTCGCGCTTTACGGCACCTTTTACGACAGTCGCGCTTTACGGCAGTTTTACGACAGTCGCGCTTTACGGCACCTTTTGCGACAGTCGCGCTTTACGGCAGTTTTGCGACAGTCGCGCTTTACGGCACCTTTTACGACAGTCGCGCTTTACGGCAGTTTTACGACAGTCGCGCTTTACGGCACCTTTTGCGACAGTCGCGCTTTACGGCAGTTTTGCGACAGTCGCGCTTTACGGCACCTTTTACGACAGTCGCGCTTTACGGCAGTTTTACGACAGTCGCGCTTTACGGCACCTTTTGCGACAGTCGCGCTTTACGGCAGTTTTGCGACAGTCGCGCTTTACGGCACCTTTTACGACAGTCGCGCTTTACGGCACCTTTTACGACAGTCGCGCTTTACGACACCTTTTACGACAGTCGCGCTTTACGGCACTTTTTGCGACAGTCGCGCTTTACGGCACCTTTTGCGACAGTCGCGCTTTACGGCACCTTTTACGACAGTCGCGCTTTACGGCACCTTTTGCGACAGTCGCGCTTTACGGCAGTTTTGCGACAGTCGCGCTTTACGGCACCTTTTGCGACAGTCGCGCTTTACGGCACCTTTTACGACAGTCGCGCTTTACGGCACCTTTTGCGACAGTCGCGCTTTACGGCACCTTTTACGACAGTCGCGCTTTACGGCAGTTTTGCGACAGTCGCGCTTTACGGCACCTTTTGCGACAGTCGCGCTTTACGGCAGTTTTGCGACAGTCGCGCTTTACGGCAGTTTTACGACAGTCGCGCTTTACGGCACCTTTTACGACAGTCGCGCTTTACGGCAGTTTTACGACAGTCGCGCTTTACGGCAGTTTTACGACAGTCGCGCTTTACGGCAGTTTTGCGACAGTCGCGCTTTACGGCACCTTTTACGACAGTCGCGCTTTACGGCAGTTTTACGACAGTCGCGCTTTACGGCACCTTTTGCGACAGTCGCGCTTTACGGCACCTTTTACGACAGTCGCGCTTTACGGCAGTTTTGCGACAGTCGCGCTTTACGGCACCTTTTACGACAGTCGCGCTTTACGGCAGTTTTGCGACAGTCGCGCTTTACGGCACCTTTTGCGACAGTCGCGCTTTACGGCACCTTTTACGACAGTCGCGCTTTACGGCACCTTTTACGACAGTCGCGCTTTACGGCAGTTTTACGACAGTCGCGCTTTACGGCAGTTTTACGACAGTCGCGCTTTACGGCAGTTTTGCGACAGTCGCGCTTTACGGCACCTTTTACGACAGTCGCGCTTTACGGCAGTTTTACGACATTCGCGCTTTACGGCAGTTTTGCGACAGTCGCGCTTTACGGCACCTTTTACGACAGTCGCGCTTTACGGCAGTTTTGCGACAGTCGCGCTTTACGGCACCTTTTACGACAGTCGCGCTTTACGGCAGTTTTGCGACAGTCGCGCTTTACGGCACCTTTTGCGACAGTCGCGCTTTACGGCACCTTTTACGACAGTCGCGCTTTACGGCACCTTTTACGACAGTCGCGCTTTACGGCACTTTTTGCGACAGTCGCGCTTTACGGCACCTTTTGCGACAGTCGCGCTTTACGGCACCTTTTACGACAGTCGCGCTTTACGGCACCTTTTGCGACAGTCGCGCTTTACGACACCTTTTACGACAGTCGCGCTTTACGGCAGTTTTGCGACAGTCGCGCTTTACGGCAGTTTAACGACAGTCGCGCTTTACGGCACCTTTTACGACAGTCGCGCTTTACGGCAGTTTTGCGACAGTCTCGCTTTACGGCACCTTTTACGACAGTCGCGCTTTACGGCAGTTTTACGACAGTCGCGCTTTACGGCACTACCTTTTGTGCATTTTTTATGGTACTTTACATCATTTTCAGTTTTTATTTTGTTTTTCATTTATTTTTAATTAATTTTATTTTTTAAATTTTATTTTTTAATTTTATTTATATTTTTAATTTTTCTATTTTTAAAGCTTTTAATTTTTTTTAATTTTTATTTTCTTTCTATTTTTGATTTTTCTATTTTTAAATTTTTTTTTAAGCTTTTAATTTTTTTTAATTTAATTTATATTTTTAATTTTTCTATTTTTAAAGATTTTATATTATTTTTTTAATTTTATTTTTATTTGATTTTTATTTTTAATTTTTCTATTTTTAAAGCTTTTTCTTTTTTTTTTAATTTAATTTATATTTTGAAATTTTCTATTTTTAAAGCTTTTTAGTTTTTAATTTTATTTTTTATTTTGTTTTTATTTTTAATTTTTCAATTTTAAAGTTTTTAATTTTTTAATTTTATTTTTAAATTTTATTTATTTTTTAAATATTTCTATTTTTAAAGCTTTTTTTATTTTATTTTTTAATTTTATTTTTATTTTTAATTTTTCTATTTTTAAAGCTTTTCAGTTTATTTTTTTAATTTTATTTTTAATTTCATTTATATTTTTAATTTTTCTATTTTCAAAGCTTTTTATTTTATTATTTTATTATTTATTTGATTTTTATTTTTATTTTTCTATTTTTAAAGTTTTTTATTTTATTTTTAAATTTTTTTTAAATTTATATTTTGAATTTTTCTATTTTTAAAGCTTTTTTTTAATTTTATTTTTATTTGATTTTTATTTTTAATTTTTATATTTTTAAAGCTTATTTTTTTAATTTTATTTTTTAATTGATTTATTTTTTTAATTTTTCTATTTTTAAAGCTTTTTCTTTTATTTTTTCATTTTCTTTTTAATTTTATTTATATTTTTAATTTTTCTATCTTTAAAGCTTTTTCTTTTTTTTTTAATTTTCTTTTTAATTTTATTTATATTTTTAATTTTTTTTTAAAGCTTTTTCTTTTATTTTTTAATTTTATTTATTTTTTCAATTTTTCTATTTGTAAAGCCTTTCATTTTATTTTTTTAATTTTATTTTTTATTTGATTTTTGTTTTTAATTTTTCTATTTTTCAAGCTTTTTCTTTTCTTTTTAATTTTCTTTTTAATTTTATTTTTATTTTAATTTTTCTATTTTTAAAGCTTTTTTAAAATTTTTTTAAATTTTACTTTTTATTTTTAATTTTTCTATTTTCAAAGCTTTTTTTATTTTTTAATTTTATTTTTTCTTTAATTTATATTTTTAATTTTTCTATTTTTAAAGCTTTTTGTTTTATTTTTTAATTTTTTAAATTTCATTTACATTTTTAATTTTTCTATTTTCAAAGCTTTTTATTTTATTTTTTAATTATATTTTTATTTGATTTTTATTTTTAATTTTTCTATTTTTAAAGCTTTTTAAAATTTTTTTAATTTAATTTTTGTTTTTCATTTTTCTATTTTTAAAGTTTTTTTTAAATTTTTTTAAATTTAATTTTTGTTTTTAATTTTTCTATTTTTAAAGCTTTTTATTTAATTTAATTTGGTGCTGCCCAGACCCGCTCAAGCCAGTGATTCTGGTGGGGTTTGAGTGTCCCCAGGACGAGGGAAGAGATGAGAATCTTGACTCCACCTTTCAGAAGGCTGAAATATTTTTTTATGATCTCTATTATATTAAAAGAAAATTAGATATTATTTTATGATCTCTATTATATTAAAAGAAAATTAGATATTAGAACTATACTAAAAGGGCAAGGAGACGTCAGAAAGCTGGAAAGGAATGAATAATAAAAACCTGGGACTGCTCACAGCCCTGACACAGCTGGACCATGATTGGTCATCAAGTAGAAACAATGCACAGGAGACCAACCCAAGATGCCCCTGTTGCTAAACCATCTCCAGCCCACACTCCACAGCCAGCAGATCGTTATTGGTTCCATTTCTGTTCTGAGGCTTCTCAGGAGAAAAATCCCAGCGAAATTATTTTCATCAAACACGTCAGTGCCAGGTGATGGCACAGGCAGCATCGGCTGGCCGAGGTCACTGTGTCAGCCCTGCCAGCCCAGGTGTCACAGCAAGGAGAGAGTTCATCCTGTGCTCACCCTGTGCTCACACAACCCTGCCAAGGGACCGGCTGCCAAAACAGAGCCGTGCCATGCATGCCAGTGTCTGCATGGCAGAGAGAGGACATGAAAAGCCACTGAGGAAGCTGCCACCTCCTCCCTGAGCTCTGCCTTGCGGGCCAGGTCATGGGCAGCCACTTTGGGAAGGCTGCATTTGCTGCCCATCAGCTGCTCTGTGTCTGACATGAATTGAAATAGCCCAGGTTTGGGTTGGTGCTGAGCATAGGGCAGTGAGGAGAAAGGGAGAAGGCTGTGCTGCAGGGCAGGTGGATCCAGGCAGAGCCATTTTGGGGAACAGCCTTGTCTAACAGCATTTCATTTTCCAGTTCTACTACATTGCATTATATTTTGCACTTCTGCTAGAACTGCATGTCAACAGGTTTCAAATATCCTCCTCAGTCCCAGCAGCCTGCTTGAAAGTGCTGTGTCTTTATCAGACCATTGATGGTCCTTCTGAAATGTGAGTCTCACTGGCTGCATCCAAACCTTGCGCTTGAAGAGCATTCCTAAAAATTAAAGCAGATTGGGCCTTTGGGGAAGAAGGGGCTGCAAAGCATTTCCTAAAGCATTTTCTACTCCAATTTCATTGTGAGGAAATACACCTGGAGGATGGTGCAGGGATTAGGATTGAGACAAAGATGAGTTTGGTGGGCCAATTTTACTTTGAGAGCTTGAGAAGCACAGGAAGCCCAAGTGATGATCCCAGAGGGTTGAACACAGAGGTTTCATCCTCCCAGATATACAAGGGCCTTAACCTTAAAACCACTGCTCTCAGCAAGGAGCTGTCTCAATGCTGCATTAATGTTTTCTCCTCTTTGTGCATGTGTAGAATTGAAATCCTTCTTGGGGAGGAAGCTTATTCCAAGTAAATTCCTAAATAATCAGCTGAAAAAAAAACCTGAAATGTTCTTTCACTTGATTTGCTACTCCCTGCCAAATGCATGTGCATGCCAGGTCTTGAGCATGGTACTGGAGCTGAGCCTTGAAGGAGGAATTGTCCACACAAGGGTTCTCCTTCAGTTTTGGGATCCAGTGCTGATTGCAACCAGGTCTGGTGAGAGAAGTGATCATAAATACACCACGTTTCTGAAAAAGCCCTAAAGGAATCCTAAACATTCCCAGAGAATTCCTAAAAAACTCCTGGGAAAAAAAAAAAAAAAAAAAAAAAAAATCCTTTAAAATCTAAAAATCTGAAAAATCTGAAAAAACCTAAAAGAAACCTAAAAAACTGTTCAACACCTACCTGTAACTCATCCTGACCCTAAAAATAGCCTCAGAATACCCTTAAAATACACTAAAAATACCCGAACTATTAAAAAAAAATGAATATCCTGAAAAATCCCAAAAGAACCTTTAAAAAGTTCCTAAAAATACCCTGAATAGTCTTAAAGGAGCTCTAAAAGTACCCCAAAAATCCTTAAAATGCCCTGATAAGATCCTAGAAAAACCTAAAAATTCCCCCCAAAACCCTAAAAATACTCTACTGGATCTGGGCTGGAATCCAGAATGGAGAATAACCGGGACTGGATTAGAGGCAGGATATGGAATGGAGCAAAATCCCAAAACCCAGACTGGATCGGGGTCAGGAAATGGAAGAGAGGAACATCTGGACAGGATTTGGATGTGATAGGAATGGAAGAAAACCCAGACTGGATCAGGGCAGAGAGCTGGAAAACCTGCACTGGATCATGGCTGGAAAATGGATTTTTGGAGAAAACCTGGACTGGATTACAGCCGATAGATGGAATGGGTGAAAACCTGGATTGGATTGGGGTGGGATATAGTTGGGAGGAAAACCCGGACTGGATAATAGCCAGTATACAAAATGGGAGGAAACCTGAACTGGATCCAGCCAGGACATGGAATGGGGGAAATCCTGGACTGGATCAGGAATGGGAAATGGAATGAAAGGAAACACACTTGCCAACTTTTATCCCATTTAACTCCCTGTACTGTCACCAGGGACGTTGGGCTGCACAGGAGCTGTCAAGGACAGGGATCCAACCCACAGAAGGAAAAACTTTCTCTCTTTCCCAGGAAATGTTCTTCAATCTCCCTGGGGAAATCCCACAGCAGGGGGTATAGCTCAGTGGTAGAGCATTTGACTGCAGATCAAGAGGTCCCTGGTTCAACTCCAGGTGCCCCCTCTTCTTTTTTTTCTTCCTTCCACCTGCCTTTTGCCAAAAATTTGCCACAGGAAAAATCCATGGAGAGCTCTGAGCTTGTGCTGTGCACTCCAAGTTGATTTTGAGCTCCAGCGTGTAAGGAAGGAGGCCCTGAGTGTTGGGAAAGTGCAGGGGTTGTTCTTTGTCTGAGTGACCACTCACTGTCTGTGTGAGCTTTGCCTGTCCTTAATTCTCTGTAGACATCAGATCTACCAAAATTTCTCATTTTTAACACCATTTATCACATTTAACTCCATGTACAGCCTTTGGTAGGTACATTAAGGTGCACAGGGGGGTGTCAAGGAAAGAAATCCAATTCCTGGGCAACAAAAGATTTTTCTTTCCCAAGAAATGTTTTTCAGTCTCCCAGGCACAGCTGCTCTGCCAGGGGGTATAGCTCAGTGGTAGAGCATTTGACTGCAGATCAAGAGGTCCCTGGTTCAACTCCAGGTGCCCCCTCCTCTTTCCACCTGCCTTTTGCCCAAATCTTTGCCAGAAAACACATGGAGAGCTCTAGCAGGAGCTGTGAGCTGGCTCTGTGCACTCGGAATTGGTTCCGAGCTCCAGAATGCAATGCCAGAGTGTTGGGGGATGTGCAGGGATGTTGTGCCCTGTGTGAGGACCACTCCCTGCCTGTGTGAGCTTTTCTGTGTTTGAAATTCACTGCAGGCATCAGATTGGCCTGAATGTCTCATTTTTACCACCATTTATTACATTAAACCCCTTGCACAGCCTTTGATAAGTACACTAAAGTGCAAAGGGGGGTGTCAAGGATTCCTGGACAGCAAAAGATTTTTTCTTTCCCAAGAAATGTTTTCAGTCTCCCAGGTGCAGAGAGTGTCTCAGGGGGTATAGCTCAGTGGTAGAGCATTTGACTGCAGATCAAGAGGTCCCTGGTTCAACTCCAGGTGCCCCCTCTATTGCTGCTTTTCCCTGGGGATTTTGGCAGTGTGGTCACTGGAATGGCAGCTCAGCATCTTCTCCTGCTCATTCTTTTCCCTGCTGCAGGCAGAGATGAAAGCTGGGGGAAAATGTCAGGGACTCCAAGGTTCAGAGCACTCAGGGGACAGACTGGAACTGGAAATAAACCACTCAGGACTCCACTTTCTTCATGATGGAAAATGCCCATTCTTTATTCATGTAACTAATAAAGTTATGTTTTTATAAATTTTGTACATTTTTATACAATTTTATACATTTAATACTGTTTTTATACAGTTTTACAGACCTCATGTGTGACTCTAATTGGTCAGCAGCTCTCTTGCCAATTATTGGTTAGTATCAAATTATTATTCTGTATTGATTGGTCACTTAAACCCCCAGTGGGTACAGGCAGGAAAAGTTGTTTGTGAGACATAATTTTCTTTTTTCTAACAGTGTAAAAACAGTTTATGCAGGTGTAGGGTTTTTTTTCATCCAGGAATAGATTGTTATGGTAACCAACTGCTCACAGAGGATTGCTTTGACATGGGAACCTGCAAGGTGCAGGCTTTCTTTAGAAGAAATTACAACATAACAGAGCAGACCTGATTTTATGAGGCGTTTTTCTTTTAATTTTTCCACTTTTTTCCACTTCTTATAATTTTTGCACTTATAATTTTCATTATTTCTTATATTTTTTTTCCCAGGAAGTGAAGGGAAAGAGCTAGGGAGGAACTGGACCAAGGACCCATGCTGGAGTGCAGTGACTCCATGGCTGCTGCTGCCCCACAGGTTCTGCAGCAAGAACCAAATCCTCAGGCACAGGAAACTCAGGGATGTGGGAAAAAACATCCTTGAAATGTTTTATATGGCTAGGAAAGGAACAGGGGGTATAGCTCAGTGGTAGAGCATTTGACTGCAGATCAAGAGGTCCCTGGTTCAACTCCAGGTGCCCCCTCTTCTTTTTTCTTCCTTCCACCTGCCTTTTGCCAAAAATTTGCCACAGGAAAAATCCATGGAGAGCTCTGAGCGTGTGGGGTGTTGGTCCTGAGCTCCAGCATCCAAGGAACAGAGGCTCAGCTGGGAAAGTTGTGGGGTTCTGCTCTAACCACTCACTGTCTGTGTGTGCTCTTCTCTGTCCTTAATCCTCTGTAATCACCAACAGAATTTCTCTTTTATCTTATTTATTAAATTATTTTATTTTATTTCTTAATTATTTATTAAATTGTAAGTAAAATTTCATTTTTACTATCATTTATCACATTTAACTCCATGTAGCTTTACCAGGCACTCCCTGGAGCTGTCAAGGAAAGAAATCCAATTCCTGGGCAACAAAAGATTTTTCTTTCCCAAGAAATGTTTTTCAGTCTCCCAGGCACAGCTGCTCTGCCAGGGGGTATAGCTCAGTGGTAGAGCATTTGACTGCAGATCAAGAGGTCCCTGGTTCAACTCCAGGTGCCCCCTCCTCTTTTGTTGCTTTTTAACCCTTTTTTCCTCCACAAATTCCTCATTCACATACCACCGACAGCTTTTCTTACCCTTCTGAAGTGCTGGAAATCACTTGGCGAGGTTTTGCCAAATCTGAACTTCCATTTTTTCCACTCTGTTCTCCTGAGTTCTGCAGGAAACACACAAACTCAACAGCTGCAGCTCCCGTTTTTCCTGTAGGAGTAATTACCCTTAATTTACACAGCGAATGATGCGCGTAACGCGTTCCTAGCAGTTACAGCCGCGCTGAGCTGTTTCCTCCAGGCTCTGAACTCTAGGCCAGGCCGGTTGGGTGGCTACGATGCCGCAGCTCACCGTCTAGGCAGCCTCGGGGCTCGAACCTCTCACCCACAGCCCCACAGGCGGCGGCGCTGCCCCTGAGCCACGCCCCGGCCGCGGGGATGGGGGCGTGGCGGGGGGAGCGCCGGGAGGATGGCGCAGGAACAGCGCTCTGGGCCAGTAACCTGGGGATTAGCGGTTCGAACCCCGCCTGGCACCAGAAGGGTAAATGGCGATTCTGTCGCAGAAGACCACAAGCTCCAAACTGGGAGATCACAGCTGTTATCCCGAGAGATTACTGCCGGTATCCTGGGGGATTATTTGCTCTATCTAGAAAGGTTCGCCAGCTCTGTCACGGGAAATCGCCAGCTCTGACTCGCCCCGGCACAGGAAATCCTTCCTTCCGCCCGACCACGGACTGGGAGATGCCAGGTTCTGACCCAGCCGGGCACCACCGGAGTTTACGGCACAGGCCGGGCTCTGCCCCGGGGCGCGCTGTGCGTCATTGGACTCGGGGCCGGAACGCGTCGGCCCTGAAGATCCGAGCCAGAGGCACTGCCCACCCGCTCCGCGCGTCGCTGTGACGGGCAGAGCCGGACAGTCTCGTCCCGTGGCTTTGAGTGCTTTTGAAATTACTCACTTCATCATTTCCAGGCGTTTCTTTGGTATTGCTGTAACCAGCCTCATTTGAAACAGGCTCGGATCTTGTCTGAATTCCCTGGCAGCGTCCAAGGCCAGGTGGACGGGGCAACCTGGGACAGTGGCAGGTCTACCGTCCCTAACTATGGCAGGGGTGGAAATGGAGAGCTTTGGGGTCCCTTCCCACCCAAACCATTCGGGATTCCATGAACGGAACGAAAACACCCCCCAGGCTCGGCACCGAGGGGCATCTCCGCCGCTTTTCTCTTCCTCCTCCTCCACCCGTGACGCACAGTGGAGGAAGAGGCGCAGAAACCCGAGCGGCGGCGCGCGGCGGTGACGCATTTCCTGTCCCGGTAGCGGCGGGGGACGCGTTCGGCCGGCGGGCGCGATGGGGGGGGGAGACCTGGTGAGGGGAACCGGGGGAGGGCTGAGGGCAATCAGGGAACCGGGGATGATCGGACGGAACCCGGGGTGGCAGAAGGGAAAAATGAGGGGAGACGAGGGGGCTGAGAGGGGCCGGGGGAGGTGAGGGGGAATGAGGGAACCGGGGGGGTTCAGAGGGGCCGGGGGAGCGTGAAGGGGGTCGAGGGGCTGACAGGGGGTGGGCGGTGAGAGGGCACTGAGGAGTCTGAGGGGGGCCGGGGAGGCTCAGAGGGTTCGGGTGGCCTGAGGGGAACTGAAGTGGGGAGGGGGGGGTGAGAGCGGGCGGGCGAGCCTGAAGGGGGTTGGGGCGGTGACGGGAGGGAGAGGGCCTGGGAGGGCTGAGAGGAGCTGGGGAGGGGAGAGGGGTTTGGAGGGGAGCGTGGGGCTTCTGAGGGGGGGAGACTGAGAGGGGTCAGTGAGTGATGAAGGGGCCGGGGCTGTGGCAGGGGTCAGAGTGGGTGGTTCGGAGGGGGGCTAAGGAGGGGCTGCAGGGCCAGGATGTGCGGCTGCCCCGGGACTGAGGCCGCTCCCGGGGCCAGTGGGAGCCGCGGGTCCATTCTCCGGGCCCAGCTGCCGGCATTGCTGGGCTTCCCTGGTCCCTCAGTGCTGGTCCTGGTACCAATCCCGGTGCCAATCCCCTCTCCGCAGAACCTGAAGAAGAGCTGGCACCCGCAGACGCTGCGCAATGTGGAGAAGGTGTGGAAGGCGGAGCAGAAGCATGAGGCCGAGAGGAGGAAGATCGAGGAGCTGCAGCGGGAGCTACAGGAGGAGCGGGCGCGGGAGGAGATGCAGCGCTACGCCGAGGACATGGGCACCGTGCGGTGAGGGCACAGGGACAGGGGCACCGTGCGGTGAGGGCGCAGGGACAGGGGCACCGTGCGGTGAGGGCATGGGGACAGAGGCACTGTGTGGTGAGAGCATGGGGACACAGGCACAGGGACATGGGCACCATGTGTCACAGCACAGGGACACGGGGACATGGCCACCATGTGGTGAGGGCACGGCGACACGGGCACTGTGCAGTGAACAGGGACACGGGGACATTGGCACAGGGACACGGGCACTGTGTGTGACAGCACAGGGAGGGACACGGGCACCGTGCAGTGAGCCAGGGGACAGCATAGGGACTGCATGGGGACAGTACAGGGACAGCATGGGGAGAGCACGAGGACAACGGAGAGGTTGGGGTGGAAGGGACAACAAAGCTCCTCCAGTGCCTCCCCTGCCATGGCAGGGACATCTCCCAGTGTTCAGTGCTCCAAGCCCCAGTGTCCAACCTGGCCTTGGGCACTGCCAGGAATCCAGGGGCAGCCACAGCTGCTCTGGGGTTTCTGTTCCATCCCCTCCCCTCCTTGCCAGGGAGGAATTCCTTCCCAAAATGTCATCCCACCCTGCCCTCTGTCAATTCAAATCCATTATTCAAATCCATTCCCCTGGTCCCAAATCCTTCTCC
This sequence comes from Molothrus ater, assembly GCF_012460135.2. Taxonomy (NCBI): domain Eukaryota; kingdom Metazoa; phylum Chordata; class Aves; order Passeriformes; family Icteridae; genus Molothrus; species Molothrus ater. The sequence continues at coordinate 5,893,474 of NC_050504.2, read as the reverse complement.
AGTTCTCCTGGAGCCCCAGTCAGGCACTGAACAACCCCAAAACTTTCCCAGGCTGAACAATCCCATCCCTCTGATCCCATCCTTGGGGCCATGTCCCACAGTCCAACCCCAAACCATCCCTGCTCACCTTCCAGCCAAGCCCTGGAGGCAGCAGGAGGACTAAAGGGTTTTTTGGCACAGGAAGCGTGAGGAGAAGCTGGAGTGGATGTACCAGGGCCCCGGGGGGATGGTGAACAGGGACGAGTACCTGCTGGGGCGCCCCGTGGACAAGTTCATCCTGGACAAGGTTGGGGACAAGGACAGCGCTGGGGACACGGGGCTGCTGCCCGGCTCCATCTTCGCCAGGGCCGGGGCCAGCTCCGTGCTGGACATGGCCACTAAGATCCGTGAGGACCCGCTCTTCATGATCAGGTGTGCAGAGACAAGGGCACTCAAAAACTACAAATTAGCCTGTATCAAAAGCACTTAAATTGATTATAAGTATTATATTATCCTGTATATATATATATGTCCTATAAATATATATACTATCCTGTATCAAAAACAGTTTAATTGATTAGAAATATCATCTCTTGTATATCTATATCCTTTAGTGTATATATATATGCTATAAATGTTCTAATATATGTATGTCCTATATATCCTATAAATAGATATATTATCCTATATCAAAAGCAGTTCAATTGATTATAAGTATATTATCCTATAAATATATATTCCATAATATATATATCCTATAAATATCCCAATATATATATATCTTATATATCCTATAAATATATGTATTTTCCCATATCAGTAGCAGTTGAATTGATTAGAAATGTTCCTATATCAAAAGCAGTGTGATTGATTATAAGAAAAGGGGGAACTCCTCTTCAATTTTGCTAAATACACAGCATTTCTCTTTGTTCCTGCTTTCTCTGTTTTTAGAGCTTGCACTTGCTGGATCCTTTTTGTGCAAATGTGATTGAAAAAACTGATTTTCTTTTTCCTGCTTTAGGAAGAGGGAGGAGGAAAAGAAAAGAGAAGTTTTAAACAATCCGGTGAAAATGAAGAAAATCAAAGCCTTGGTAGGTGTGAGGCAGGGGAGGTGCAAAAATCAGAATTTTTATTGTCCAAGACAAGGAGCCGAGCTCTGTTTGCTCCTTACACTGCTCAATTCTGAGAGAAAATCTCGTTAAACAAGATTTATATGCTTATAAATTTAAATTTACATATCCATACATTTAGATTTATGTATCCGTACATTGCAATTTATAAATGGCTATAAAGATGAGTTTCCCCTTTTCTTATAATCAAAAATTCCCATTTATAAATGTCATTAAATGAGATTTTCTGGCTTGAAATTTATAAATGGCCGTAAATTTTTGTATCTCTACATTTTCATAAAGGTATTTCTCTTGTGAACACTGCAAAGACATTTTTACACCTTTAAATAGAAAAATCATGCAAATGTCTTTAAATTAAAAAATAATTTTTAGAGATTTGTTTGGCTTCAGGTTTTGTGCTTTTCCACGTGGAATTCTGGTGTTTTCCGTGTGGTCCTGAGGGAGTTTTTGGTTTTGCAGCTGCAGAACAGTTTGGATAAAAAGGAGAGGAAGAGGAAGAAGGAGAAGAAGAAAAAGCACAAGAAGCACCGGCGGCGCAGCTCCAGCAGCTCCAGCTCCAGCTCTGAGGAGGAGAGGCCCAGAATTAAGTGAGTTTTACTTTTTTTTTTTTCCTAAAACTGTCTCCATTCCTGCTTGTTTGTCACCTGCTCTCAGATTTTTCTTTCTAATTAATGCTTTTAATTAAGTGTTTCATTAAATTGTTGTTTCATTGGTTTTGCATCATTAACGTGTGGTAAAAATTGATTTATTCTTGCCATTTGCTTGCTTCAAAAGGGCTTTATTTTCTTTCTAGGTCTCAGAAGAGGGTGGATAATTCCGTCTGGAAGGCTGCTCCTTCCAAAATCCCGGGATATGGCTTACAGGTACACCCTGGGAGGGGGGAGAACCAGGAGTTTTGAGAATAGCTGCAGCAGCTGGAACAGGAATGAATAAATTTTAAATTCAATTTGGGGCCATCTAAGCCTTGAAATTCAAATTATTCCAGCTCAGCCAGACTTTGCTTGGAATTTGGGATAAGGAGTTCAGGATAAGGTTGTTCAGATGCTCCTCATTATCCATGGAATGGGTGGGAAGGGACATCAAAACCCATCCTGTCCCATGGGTTCCCACTGTCCCAGGCTGCTCCAGCCTGTCCCGGGCCACTTCCAGGCATCCAGGAGCAGCCACAGCTCGTCTGGGAATCCCTCCCCGGGGAGGAATTCCCTCCCTCAGCTGTGCCAGCCCCAAGCTTCACCCCCTGTGCCCTGTGTGGGGGCTGCTCCCACCCCTGTGTTCCCTCTGGATTCCAGGTGAGGGACCCCGAGGCGGGGCTGCGCTCCCGGGGCTCCCTGGGCCAGGACAGGGCCCCCCGGGAGCGCTCCCGGAGCCCGTCCTGCTCTCCCCAGAGACATTCCAGCAGGAGGAACCCCCAGAGGAGCTCAGCGTCCCCCTCCAGGCGCAGCAAACAGTGAGTGGGTGAAAGCACGGGAGCTCCCTGCAATCCTGTGGGGTCTCTGCTTCCTTTTTCTGTCTCTGTCGGAGTCGGGATTGAAGGCACTTGAGACAATGGTTCACGTTCAGACTCAGGGGTTTATTGTTTATTATCAGTGTTACAGTCTCACAGCAGGGAGTTCTGCAGTCTCTCATTAACCAGGCACAAAATGGCCAACTATCTCTTGTTACAAGGTCTTTTAAGGCCAAAATATCCAATTAAGAAATTAGACCTAGATTATTTTCACTTCTAACCCAATAACTGGTCACTCGAAGCCCGCAGTGTGGACTTTTCTGTCCAATTACAAAATACCACCCAAACCCATAAAGAAGGAAGAAAGAAGAAGGTGAAGAACAACCTGCTTCTGCCCTAAAACAACCATCTTGATTCATATTTATTAATATATTCTAAAACCCCAGACTCTTAATTTTTCACCCTGTGATGTTACACACTTCTAACCAACTCCACACCCATAATGCCAGTGATATCTATCAGTTTTAGAAGCCTTCACAGCCTCAGGTCAAATGCAGTGCTCTCTTGGGAGTCAGAGTCTGTCAGTTTAGGATTGTTCCTGGAGTGGCCAGGTAACAGCCCTGCAGCTGTGGGAGCCACCTCAGCCGCAGGATGTGTTAAAACCCCCAGGAATGTTTATAAATGTTTATAAATGTGATTAAGATCTAATCAAATGTGGATTTTGGTGTTAATGCGGGTGATTCTGGGGTTGCAGGCACAGCAGCCGTGAGGAGAAGGGCAGAGCCAGGAGCCCTTCCCCCAAAAAGAGCTTCCGGCGCCAGCACCCCCCGGGCTACACCAGGTCAGTGGCACCCTGTCCTGTCCCCTGTCCCTGTGCTGGGGGACAGACCCCTGGGAGGCACCTGGGCACCAGATTTTCCTCTGGTGGCTGGAGTGGGACAGGTGAAATGCCCAGAAAATCACACACAGGGGCCTCATGGCTCACCTGGTGCTGCTGGCTGGTGGGTGGCACCTTCCCACAGCAATGCTCGTGGTGCTGCTTCTCTAGCAGGGCAGGAATGGGAATTGGTTAATTGGTGGAGTCACCATCCCTGGGTGTGTTTAACAAAGCCTGGATGTGCCAGGGTTTACTGAGGTGTTGGCCGTGGGTTGGACTCAATGATCTCGAAGGTCTCTTCCAACCAGTGTTTCTGTGAATTCTGGAATTAGGAGGTTCTGTTCCATCAGGCGAAAAAAGGATCCTGAGAGCATCATCTTGGAATTAAAACCAATTAGGAGATCAATTAAATCCAAGAGGGATTAAAATTAAATTAAAGAGGGAGATTAAATTCAAGAGGGAGAAAAGAGCCTCCTGCTGGGATGTGGGGAGGTGGAATATTTTAAAAAGGAGGGAAATTTTAAAAACGTCCTCACAAGCTTGGCTGCCAAAGACAAACCTGTGTTAAATCCTCCTCATCTGGGGAATGTGAACCAGCTTTGGTTGATCTGAGCCTTTTCCAACCTGAACAATTCCACTATCCCAAAGTGAGGAAGATGAGGGGCCTGGCGTGCTGCTGGTTCACAGAAAAATGTCTCCAGAAGTGTTTTCCTGTATAGATTATGTCCTATAACCTTTGACCTCTCTTGTGGCTACTGTCAATTACTTTTATTTTGATATTTGCATCAAAATAAATCCTGTTCTCATTAGGATATTCAAGGGTGGTGGAAATTCTCTATGTGATGGTTCTGTTCCCTCTGAGTCTAACTAAACAATCCCTGATTTTCCTTTTTTAATTAATCTCACTCCTGCAGATGCCTTTCTTCAATTTATAGCTTGGCAGAATTCTGTCTCCGCCAAACTCTGGTCGTTGTGAAAATGGTTTTATGAAGTGTGTCTCTCTTTCATGGAATGTGTCTCTCTTTCTCCAAACAGAAAGATCTCTCCCGAGGAGCTGGAGCGAAAACGTCAGGAAATGATGGAAAATGCCAAGTGGAGGGAAGAGGAGAGAGCCAACAACCTCAGGAAGCACCGCAAGGAGGAGGAGCTGGAGAAGGAGCTGGAGAAACTCGACTCCAGGGATGGGAAATTCTTCCAGTGAGTCTTTTACCCCCTCCTCATCCAAGGGGAATTCAGCTTCTGAGGGATGGCCCTCGGTGTTCAGATCATGGGATTGCATATCTCCCCTGTGGCTGACAGAGCTGCTGTTCCCGAATTTTCCCCTCAGCCCAAAAAGTGCTCTTGCAAGAGAGCCAAAAAATGGCTCTTGCTGACTGGGAGTCAGACCCAAGCTGGGCATTGCTGATGTTCTGCCACTCTGGGAGTTTTTTATATGCAGATAATAATTCAGAAATAATTTTATAAATTCTATATTATATTATATTAATTTTAATATATTTATTATTATATTTATAAAGTATTAAGAATAATGTAGAAATTGTCTGCTCTCCTTCAGACAGGGTTGTGATTTCTGTCTCTGCTCCTGTTCCCTGCAGCCGTTTGAAGCTGGAGAGTGCCTCCACCTCCAGCCTGGAGGATCGGGTCAAGCGCAACATCCACTCCCTGCAGAGGACTCCTGCTGCCCTGGAAAAGAACTTTATGCAGAGGTGAAGCCTGTCCTGGCCCTACCCTGGGCAGGAGCTCAGTGGATGTTTGTTCCCAGAGGTGAGAGCTCTCCAGGAACAATTCCAGCTCCCTCAGAGGATCCCGGAGCTGAGAGCCCTTGGAGCCCTCTGCATTTGGGGCCTTTGTGTTCCATTTCTAACCCATTGCTAGAGCTTCTCCTCCTCTCCCCATCCGGACTGGTGTCATTTTTGTACATTATTACCAAGCTCTGCTTCCTCCTGTGCCAGAGCTGAAGATCTACTTTTGTTAATCCTTAAAATCCAGAACAGAACCGATGCACATGTGAGGTAATCCCATGGAATTTGACAGAACTACACCAACCCTGTTCCACACTGTCACCCTTTGCACCCACACCTCACAGTGGGGTGTCTGTGGCTGGCATTTGGTGGCTCACAGATTTATTTCATTGATCTCTGACCAAAATAAGCAGTTTCTGAGGGGGAAAAAGGGAATGAGCAGAGCGTAGCTGACACAGCAAACATTTCTCTGGGATTTTGTAATGTAAGTAATGTCTATATGTACAGCAGTGTAGATTTATTTTACCTTTTTAATTAAGAAACTTCACTGTCGTTTGTTAAATGTCCTTTGTGGTCTGGGGGGGATGGGAGGGGCAGGGCTGGATCGGCTGTGGGAGGGAAGGGTCGGTGAGAGTTCGGGAGGCCGCAGCAGCGCCTTCCCGGGTGTGTCCAGCCCGCAGGCCGCACCCCGGGGCCGGGGGTGTCCCCGTTGTCTCCCCGAAGGTCCCGGCGGGGTCCCCAAGCGGCCGCTGGCCCTTTAAACGCAGGCGCGTGACGTGTGTAACAGTCCATTCATAATTCCAGCCGCCTCGCTGCTGATTGGTCCGTTCCCAGAGGGGCGTAGCCCTGACCGGCGCGTCACGCCGACTGGGCGAGACCATCTCCGGGAGCAGGAGGAGGGAATAGGGCTTTTTCCCCTCTGTCTCCTTCTCCTTCCGTTATCCCTCTCCGTTGATCCCTCTCACAGCCCAGTGCGTGCCGCGGCTCTCCCCGCTCCTGCCGGAGCCCGAGCCGCGGCTCTCTCGCCGCTAGCGCCCGCCGTTCCCCCGGCTCGGCGGGACATGGCACCTCCCTCTCCCCACCCCCTCAGCCCGCCGCCATCTTGGCGCCTCCTAGGCGCGGGGCTGGAGCGGGCTCGGCCGGCCACGGCGGAGCGAACCACCGCGGGGGCGGGGGGGGGGCAAGGACCGAACCACCGTGGCAGAGGCGGGGGGGGGGGGGGGGCGGGGGCAGAGCCGGCTAGGGGAAAGCTTAACGGGCCGGGGCTGACGGGGCTGGGCGGTACCACTGCGGGAGGGGGGGCGAGCCGGGCCGGGCGGAACCATGCGGAGGCGCTGGTAGGGGGGGCGCGGGGAGGGGGTCGGTCGGGTCCGCCATGGCCGCGAACTGCGCGGGGGCCGCGGGGACGGCGGCGGGAGCTGTGGCCGCCGTGGGCTCGGCCCTGAGCGCCAGCAAGACCAAGACCAAGAAGAAACACTTCGTGTGCCAGAAGGTGAAGCTGTTCCGGGCTTCGGAGCCGCTGCTCAGCGTCCTCATGTGGGGGGCGAACCACACGGTGAGAGCGGGCGGCGCGGCCCCCCCAGCCCACCCCAAACCCCCGCCCCTCAGAGCACCCCGGGAGCGGGGCCTCGTCTCCTCAGCCCCCTCATCCCGCTCAGCAATGCCCGACTCCCTCACATCCGACCCTTCTCCGCTCCCCCTCAGGCTGGGCCTTTTCCTTCCCCTCCAGAGCAGCTTTTTTCCCTCATCCCCTCTGAATCCCAACCTTCCTTCCCTTTGCATCCCAGCCCTGATCCAGCCCTCCCTAGGCTCTGTGGTCCCTTTTTGCTGGCTCTGTGTCCCCAGGTGGTTTGGGGATCCCCAGGTCGGGGTGTCCCTGCCAGGCACGTCCCTGTGTCCCCACCCCGACACCTTTTCCACACCCATTTTCCCGGACTGGGCAGGGGGACTGATACCTTATTGGCTGATGTTGCTGTGGCACAATCTCCCCTCTGGCACTGGGGGGGACAGGAATTTGGCACCCACAGCCCTGTCCCCTGTGCCAACCGCCGGGTGTCCACCAGGACTGTCCCAGTGAGGGATTCCCCTGTGTCACAGCCCAGAGGACATTGGACAATGTGTCTCCCATCTCCATCCCCCAAAATGAGGGGTTTCGCCCGGGTTTGTCCCCTTTCATTGCAGGACTCGGGCCATGCGTGTCCTCTTGGCCTCAATTCCTCTGGGGCCGAGTTGTGAGAGGGTCCCTTGGGAATGTCTGTGATGGCTCAGCTCTGATCCACCTCCTTTGGGAATTCCTAAGACCATCCCTGTGTTTTCTCTGGAAACTTCTCCCGGGTTTATGATTGCAGGCACGAGGATTGATCCTTGGATGTGGCTGCTGGGTGCTGTTCTTGGCCAAAGAAGCCAAGCCTCATCCCTTCCTCAATTAATCCACTTTTAGGGCTCAGACACACCTATTTCTCCAGTGGATTAGTGAATGTTTCCTAGAGAGTGTAAAGTAATCAGGCTCATTTTTTTCCCAAAACAAATAACACATCAAGAATTAAAAAAAATAAATTCCTCCTGGCCTGCCTGGCTGGAGCGAAAGCTTCCAAATGTGGTTCAGCATCGTGCTGGTTTTGAGGCAAAGGATGTTCCGAGTGCTCCCAGCCTTGCCCAGGAAGCAGGTTAATGATTTTAATCGGCCTTTGATCAGTGGTGCCATTAGCAGCCCTGAAGAAATGGAAATTGTTGATTTTTCCGAGTTTCATTTGTGGCCTCATAGTGACAGTTTACTTGCTGGCAGTTGGCTTTTTTGGGGGGGGAGTTGTGTTTTTCTTCGTTGTAGCTGTCTGGGCAGTAGGAGCCTGGCAGGAATTTGAGGCCCTGGATGAGGACAGAGTAACTTTGGGAGCACTTGGCTGTGAGATATTTGGGCAAAGGGAGGAAGGCAAGCTGACACTAAGCTGGTAATGAGATTATATCGGATGTGTATTAGGAAGAAATTGCTGCCAGGAAGGAGCTGAGGGGCTGGGAAAGGGGGTGAGAAAAGTTCAGCTGTGACCTCCTGACCTTTGGGAAGGCATTTAGGATTTCCCAGTAAATCCCTCCACCTCTCTGCCACATTGGGGTGAGAGTTTGGTGGCAGCTGTGGATAGGAGATGATTCCAGTGCCTTGCTTAGGTGGGAATTGGAATTAGGTGCCTCCAGCTAAGCGGTTTGGAATACCTTTTCAGGAATACCTTTAGGCTTTGTTGGAAATCCTTTAATTTGTTTAATATTTGGCTGCTTTGGACAAGGAGGGGTGGGTGAGTGAGGAGGCTCTGGGCTGTGTCCATGGAGTTCTGCCCTGGGATCCTTGCAGTGGGAGGAGTGGAAAACAGCTCTCAGCACAAGCCCGGGGCTGTGTCAGGAGGATCCTGTCAGAATTGTTTGGGTATGGGGTGAACTTTTTCACAGAGAAATCAAACGACCATTTTGTGCAGTGTGCTGCAGAAATCCCCATGGGCCCTTCTCCCAGTCTGGAACAGCCTTAAAGAGGCTGCTGAGCACAGGCAGTGCTGGCTCTGGAGAGCATCAGGAGTACCCCAAGAGCAGGAGCTGCCTTCAGGAACACCACTTTGGAGCATTTCAGTAACGGGTCCTGGTGGTCCCAGCCAGGGGTAGGATTGGGATTGGGGTGGGGCTGCTGTGAGCAGGGCCAGACAGGGGTGGTATGACTCAAACAATTTGAATTTTGGACCAGAAAACTATGGAGGGGAGGGGAGAACTTGTGTAAAAGTGGAGCCACCATGGCTCAGCGTCGATTTCTGAGTTTTCTGTCAGACCCTTAATCCAGCAGATGTGGGGATGGTTCCTGGGGAAGCTTCTCCTGCCGTTGTCATGGCACTGCGAGAGGAGCTGCAGCTCCCGAGGGTAGGGTCTGTGTGTGGTGCTCCAGGTGTGTTTTCCATGCCCCGGATGGATCCACGTGCACAGGATGGGAAAGTTGGGACGGTTCTGGAAGGGAGCAGTCACCTCCCAGCCAGAGAGATGAACAGAGTGTTGTGTGATGCTCTGGGAACCATGGAAATGGTTGTAAGGTGCTGCTGATGGAAGGCTCTGGGATCCCAGGGAGGTGATTTGGATCTGTGTCTGTAGGGCTGCCAGTTCCTCGGCTGGAAAAGATTCCAGTGGCTCTGGAAGCTGGCAGGGGAAAGGCACAAACATCCCGTTCTTGTGGGAACGGGGAGATCTGTTGGCTGCATGGATCTTGCTCGAGGCAGCTCCAGAGGCTCCAGTTCCTGGCTGGAGCGGCAGCCATCTCCCAGGCCCTCAGGAGCACTGCCAGCAGGAGCAGAGCTCGTTAGTATTCCAGGGAAACAGCAGTGCTGGGAATGGAGCACGGCGCTCCCTGCTCTGCAGCCTTGCCTTCCGTGCTGCCAGAGCAGCATCTGCCACATATCAAACACTCAGATCCCAGAAATTGCTCCTGGCACAGTGGGAACAGCCTGGATCTGTCCCTTCCCAGCCCAGCTCTAATTGACCTCTGGAGAGAGCAGCATATGGCCAGGGCTGTGCCAGCCCCTGGAAAGACCGAGGGCCTTGCTGCCAACTGCTCATCCAGGAGCCCTTTCCTGTTCCAATCCCCATTGCAGGAGCCCTTTTCCTTTTTGGGGGACAAAGGAGGGTTTTCCTGGGTGGTTCAGTGAAGAGAACAGGGCTCATTTCCCTGCTCATTTCTGCTGACTGCCATGACCATGGGTTGGTTGTTGAATTTTCCCATTTCTCAGCTTTTTTGGACCAAGGGAAGCATCAGCTCTGCCCACCTGTGAGAGGACTGGGAGCATGGATGCTTCCCAGTGACCCTGAGGCTGACAGGACTGGGGACAGGAGAGTGGCACTGCCTGATCCCTGTCATGCAGCCAGGAATCCTCTCCAGCAGCTTTCCAAGTACTTTTTTCAGGAATACATGGGTTTGCTCTCACCAGGGGATGCTTTTTTTTTTCCATCTTAAAGCATCCTGGTGTCCCCAGAGGAATTATTGACTGCAAGATTCGCTCTTCCCTCACTTTGCACAGGGGGTTGTTAGCATGGATACTGATTAATCATGCTCTAATTCATGGAAAACAGGGTTTTTCCCTCAAACCCTCACCCAGTTGCTGCTCTGTGCTAAGCAGCAGCGAAGTTTTGCCACAGCTGTGGGTTTGTCTCCATGCTAAAGTGATTTTCCCATGTGTCTTTCACCTCCTTCCCCAGTGCATAATAAAGTTTAACTAATACTTACCGAGATGCCTGATTGGAAAGCTTTGAGGGGAACAAAGTATCTTTATTTTCCTGAGCAAATTCCTGCTGCTGAGAATCCCTGAGAGTGGGCTCACACACTCCATCAGCTGCATCTTGTTAGTAAACAAATTGCATTTTCCCATCAATTTACTAATGCTAATTGTCACTTTGAGGCTACAGTCAGGTTTTGAAACAAAATTATGCCTGGCCCGTTCATCCCAACAGCTGTCCCTGAATGACACAGAATATTGATGTGGCTTTTATTGGGAAAGGAATTGGCTTTGGTGGCGAAGAGAAATCTTCAGCCTAGAGTCCTGAGTGGTGCTGCTGGGCCACAAAGTGAAGTGGGTTTAAGAGCAGATCAGGGCTAAAAAGCCTTAAGGGAACCCAGCATTGCTCTGGGTGCGGCTGCAAATCCCTGACCCATTCTGTCCACACTTTGGGGACCTCTGATGTGGTAGAGGTGTGGCACAGCCTGCTGCTCCTGTGCCTTGCAGTGTCTGTGATGCCCAAAACAGCCCGTCAGGGTCCAGATGTGTTTGTGGTGCTGCTGCACCTCTGCCCTCTGTCCCTGCCTCCTCCAGAACCACACCCAGCATCTCCCTGGTACCCACAGCCCCAGAGATCTTGCCCCAGGCAGAGTTCCTCCTCTTTTTGGGCACAGATCCCTGGGAATGCGCTCCCCAGGAGCTGAGCACCTCCCTACCCTGCACCTTGCTGTGACCTTGCCTCCTGGGAGCACAAATACCCCGGGACACACACTCACACACACTGCTATATTTAATTTGCTGCTCCACGCCTCTCCCCGGGGAGAAGGCGAGAGAGCAAACATGTGCCAGGCGTTTGTCACGTTGCTCCTTCCAGGAGGCTGCTCAGATTCCCCCAGGATGAGCCTGAGGCGAGGATCCCTCTGGAGAGGTGATAGGTGCTGCTGGCGAGGCTTTCCTTTGGGAAGGACTCCTGGTGTTTCAGGATTTGGCTGGATAATCATTGGGAAGGGGGCTGGATGCTGAGGCTTGTGCTGTGAGAAGGGAGGGGTTGGGATATCCCTTTCCCGAGGTGTGTGGGGGGCTTTTTGGTCCTCTCCCTTGGGAAAGTGTCAGGCATGGGTGTTGCTGCAGGAGCACACGGTGCTGAAACAACAAAAAATTTAAATTTAAATAACCTGACGTAGCAACAAAACTAAACTAAATAAATCTGTGTTTTCTTCCAGACTGGTGACAGGAGCAGAGGCCCAGTGACCACTGGCCCAGAGCTAACTTGGGGGAGGGTAGGTGGGCAGTGCTGGGTCTAAAAATGACCAGTCCAGCCCTTCATCCACATCTTGGGGCCCAGCACAACCCCATTCCTTCTCCCTGTCTCCTCCAGAGCTTGAATCCCAAATTCAGCCCTTCATCCACATCCTGGTGCCCAGCACACCCCCCTTCCTTTTCCCTGTCTCCTCCAAAGCCGGATCCCAAAGCATCCAGCCAGCTCTGCTGGAAGGGGGGAAAGGCTTCCACGGGGAGGATTTTTTTGGCTCTTTTATCTTGTGAGGAGTGATGGCACCTCTGAAACGATCCAGAGCTATCCTGGTGCACCATTTCTGCCACTCAGGAGCCTCGCAACAGGTCCCACACTCGCTTTGAGGTTTGTGCCGTGGCAGAAACGAGGGCACCCAGCGATTTGTGTCTGAATTGCTGCCAGCGAGGAGACAGCCTCCGAATCGCTGTTCCCTCTCAGCCGTCAGCACCCTTCCTCCGCTCGGCAAGGAGCTGATAATGGCTTGTTTGTGCCTTCCCCACGGCGGGAAGAGGGCTGGGAGCAGGCTGGGATGGGAGCAGGCGTGTGGCAGGAGCTGTCAGGCTTCCCCTCCTGGCAGACAGCAATAATTAGTGGCTGGAGGCAGCGCCTCTGTCTCGGTGCAGAATGAGTTGTTTTCTCCTCTCTCCGAGGGGAAATCTCTGCGTGGGACTCTGATGCAGCTCCCTGCAGTGGCTGCGAGCTGGGAGATCCCTTCCTCACCTGGAGTCTGTTCCCTTTTCCCTGCCCTCTGGCTCAGGGGTTGGCTCCGTGCGGGATGGAGCCAAACCCGGGGGGGGCATCGGCCTCTCCTTGCTCGGGGATGCTGCTGGTGGGGAATGTGTGCCATTATATATTCATTCATCATTCATTCATCTGTGCAGCGTTTTCCATACATCCCACAGGGTTTGTGGCAGCGCTGTGATGCCTTGGGCTGGATACCTAGAACAGAGGCTAGACAGAGTTGGAGAATAAAGTAGGTATTTATTAAAGGCTTTAACAGATACACCTTGGGCAGTGCGGAGGCTACACCTGAGATGGATGACAGTCACGAGTTTTTCGGGATATCAGGGGTTAATTGTCCAATTACAGCTTCAGGTAATGAAGTCACAGTCCCCAAGTTTGCTCTCCCCCGTTAATTTTTGCTCATACTTTTCAGGCGTGAGGCTGTGATGGTGACTTTGGTTCTCAGGCCTGGAAGGATTGTTTTGTCTGATCAAACTGTGATGAGAGCTTACAAACACTCTGTATGGAGTTCAGAGTTATACCCTAATCCAGCACAGGATCTGAAAAATACAAAAGCTAAAGCTTAAGTCATCAGCTGGGTGCTACAGAGCAGGGCTTTGCAGAGCAGGGCTTTGCAGAGCTGCAGCTCCGCTCCCTCCAGGAGCCGCAGCCGCTTCGCTTCCCGCTTCTGTCTGTTGTGTGGGATGGCTGGCTCTGAAAATAGCCACCTTCCCTCCTGGCACTGGGATGTGTCTTTCTTCCCAGTCTGACGTGTGTTAAATCTGGTCTGGATTTTTGTGGTAACGATGGAGAAAGGGTGGGATAAACATGGGCTGCATGGAATTGGCTCATGACACGTCCCCGGGGCTGAACCCTGGGGAGCCCAGCAGGGATGCGGGCAGTGCTGTGTGTCCTGCTGCACACAGGGAACGGGGAATCCCAGAGCTAGATCCCTTTCCTGAGCCTCGCCCTTGCTCCCAGCCAGCAGGGAAGTTTTCCAGCAGCTTTCCCAGTGTGCTGGGAGTCACTTGACCTGCTGGAGGCTTTGGTGCTGGGAACAGCCCCCAGAGCTGACTTGGAGCCAACCCCCGCTAGTGCCAGCGTTGTCTGCCTCCCTGTCCTGCACTACTTGCTTGGCACAGCAGTCATGGGAACAGAGCTGGAATGGAATTGCTTCCTGAATCCAGGCTGTTAACAGGAGTTCAGTGAGATGGGGCTGGTGGGGAGTACCTGGGGGGGATGGCACTAGGGCTGTCCTCAGAAAAGGCAGCTCAGAAACTTATTGATTCTGGCATAGTCTTGTCAGTGACTGGAGCAGGGCAGCCAGACACAGTTCAGAGGTGGATCTTTATTATTATTATGTTGTTATTATTATTAATGCTGGCACTACTGGGTGCTGCAGCATGAGCCCGCCTGTACAATAGTAGCTGAACATTCATTCTTCTGCTTCCCCGTGTTCCCGTGGCTGCCACACATGACTAAGGAGCAAAAACAATCTAGTGAGTGACTCATCCCTCCAGAGAAGGTGGGATGGGAGCAACAGGAGACAGCCAGCATGGAAACAGCATCCACGGGGAGCTGTGCTGGGCTGCAGCAAAGGCTTTGGTCATCCTGGTTTGTAGCAGGAATAATTAACATTGGAACATTTTCTCAGTGAGGTGGTTAAGTTAAAACATAAAATCTGCTGGTTCTTGGCCTGTGGGTTTGTCTGGGTTCTCAGCTGCGTCTTGAATGGTCAGTGGAGGGGGAAAGGTTGTCTCAGGAGGATTGACCACATTGTGGAACGAGGTGCTTCTGTGGCCTGTCACCACAGTGTTCCCCAGCTGCTTCTGTCTGATGGGTCACGGTGCCCCAAACCCATCCCCTGAGGTGTTGGACATCCCTGCAGGTCCCCAGGGCAGTGGGACCTGGGTTTGAGTCTCCCTTTCCTCTCTCTTGCAGATCAATGAGCTCAGCAATGTTCCCGTCCCCGTCATGTTAATGCCCGATGACTTTAAAGCCTACAGTAAGATTAAGGTGGACAATCATCTATTCAACAAGTAAGTAGGAGCTTCCCAACCTCTCTGTGGTCAGGGCTCTGTGCTGTGAGGCAAACTGGCCTGGGGGAGGTCTTCTGGGTTGTTCCCAGCTGTACTGCCAGGAGGATCCATGCCCTGTGCCCAGCACAGACCCTGGACAGGCCATGGTGTGGTCAGTCTGTCACTGAGATACTCTGTGGTGGTTGGTTTCCATCCTTTGAGGGATTAAACTGTTCACAGGAGGCAGCTCTGCAGCTGTGCTGTGCTCATGGAGTCTCTCTGGAGTTGCCCCTGTCTCCTTTTCCCAAAAAATCCACTTTTGGAAGCTGTTTTGAAGTCATGGTTATGGCTGGTGCTCAGAGCTGTGTTCTCCATCCGGCTCTGCAGGGCTGCAGTGCTCCCTGATTAATCCTTTGTTTTCCCCAAGCTTCACAGGGATCAGCTTTGCAGAGTGGGAGGTGATTGGGAAGTTTGTCTCTCCTGGCACGTCCAACATGCAGGATCTGCTCTCCCCCTTCTCCTCCAAAGATCTGAGCTCCCCACCTGTCACTGCCTGGATTTCTCATTGAGAAGGAGCTGCCAAATTCTCGCACTGTGTCCAAGCAGGACCAACCTCTGCTTCTCTCCCTGGGCAGGTTCAGGGCTGTGGGAAGAGCAGATGCAGCTCCCTCAGTGACAGGGAATGCTGTCATTGTCCCCTGTCCTGTGCCTGGGGGCAGCAGAGCCAGGCTGGAGCTGATCCCCCCTCTCTGGGTGCTGTGGCTGAGCTGGTCTGTGGGGCCTTGACCCTTCTGGTGCTGTGATGGGAGCTGAAGCCAGAGCCCAGCCCTCTGCTCCTGCAGCTCTGCCTGGTGTGCAGGGACAGTGTGTGCGGTGACAGTGGTGACAGTGTGTGCAGGGACAGCTGTGTGGCTGCATGTGGGGGGACAGTTGTGTGCCAGTGTGCCAAAGCCACCGAGGAGGGCACAAGCAGGATGGCTCCCTCAGAGTGGCCTGTGGCAGGGTTGCCCTGGCAGCCACACAAGCTCCACGCTCCCATCCCATCCCTGTTAGCCAGGATCCTGCAGAGTTCCCTGGGAGAGATGGGTTTTGTGGGCATCCCAAGCAAGGAGCTGCCCTGCCAAGGGCACAGCAGGGCTGGGGTGTCCTGGGGGGCTGGCAGGGAGGGGGAGCCAGCGTGGCATTGGGTGGCACTGCTGACATCTCTGCCCTGCCCTAGGGAGAACCTGCCCAGCCGCTTCAAATTCAAGGAGTATTGTCCCCTGGTGTTCCGGAACCTCCGGGAGAGATTTGGGATCGATGACCAGGACTACCAGGTACCCTTTCTTCTCTTCTAGGACAGAGCAGCCATCCTGGCAGAGAAACCATGCTGCAAACGTTGCTGCCAGCAGCTTTTCTGGGTTTATAATTGGTATTTGAGTGGTTCCACCAGAACCACAGCAGTGCAGTGGATCTTGCTGTGCCAAGCACAGGACAGTAGGAGGAGAAGGTGACCCCTGCTCCCAAGGCAGGAAACTGGGGCACAGGTGGCTGTGGACAGGCAGGAGCTGGAGGATAGCAATGATTCGGCATGGAATATCTGCAAGGAAAATGAGTTTGTGGTGTTTGTACAGATTCAGGTGAATCTGCTGCTCTCAGTCAAGTGTGTGTTTTTGAATTGGGTGTATCAAGGTGGCTCCTGCTTTGGGATCCATCCCCTAATGCCAGAGGGGCTGATTTTCTTGGAGAGGAGTCTGCTGTTAACACTGCTGGGCTCAGCTCTGGGGACAGGGAGATGTCACAGCTCCAGCTGCTGCAGCAGGGCCACCCTTCCTCAGCCGGCTCCGAGCCCTGAGCACAAGGAGCTGAGCAGAGGCAGCTCAGGGCTGGGAGATCACACGGAGCAGGGCCAGCGGGGCAGAGCACACCGGATGTCAGGGAGCTGGAGTGTCCCCAGCACGTGGTGACAGAGCGGGCACAGTGCCAGGGGCATCCCCTGGAATACTCTGACTGCAGAGGCACGTGGGGGAGTGCTGCAGCCTCCCTGTTCCCTCCACGTGCTCCCTGCCTGGTGGGGAGAGCAGCTGGAGCAGGGCTGGTCCCACACTGCCTCCCCCTATGCCCGTGGCATAGCCCTTTGTGATGACACCCTCCCCAGGTGTGACCCACACTCTCTGTAGTTCATAATTTACTCTCCCCCTCCTGTTCTGAGGGATTGCTTCCCCCATCTCCGGGCTGCTTTGGCTTTTTTAAAAGTGTTTTCTGTTCAGCTGGAACAGAAAACATTAATTGAGCTAAATTCAGGTGGGTAAAGTGTGATGGCTCGAGTGGGAACGGAGCCAGGAGGCTGAATTTAACACCCCAACTGTGGGAGAGGTGGGAGTGACAGGAAGGGAGCTGAGGGCTGTGAGTTTGGTAATGCTCTGTGTGGTCACGATTTCTGCTTCCCAGCTCCAGAAGAAAAGCTCTGTGGTTTTGAGGTGAGGGCTGATTAAACTGCCTGGCACAGACCCCTTTGCAAATGTCAGCGAGCAGCAAAGGGGAATTTTCTCTTTGCCTTTATTTTCCTGACGCTCTCTAAAGCCGTTGGCAGCAGCAGAGTTTTTCCCCTGCTTCATTAAAGTTTTAAAAACTTTAAATGCTTCATTCTGAAAGGAAACCTCTGGGCTTACTTGCAGCATGACGTGGTAAATCTCTCTCTCAGAGCAGGCTCTGCTGCAGTCTCCCTCTGCTGCCAGAGCTGAGCGAGGGGGACACAGCAGTGCCACTGCCACCTAAAAAAACCAAATAATCCAGCCTGAAACACAATGTCCAGCCCAGAAATGCTGGAAAACTTAAGGACCACTCTTGGTGCTGCTGTGTTTCATAGCACTCCCCACCAGGAAATGCTGGTGAGAGGTTGCTGGTTGATAAAATTACTTGTGGGCAGGTGGAGGGGACAGACAGGGGACAGGTGACAGCTTGAGGTGTGAGCAGCAGTGACTGGGGCTGAGGGAGGAGCTCGCAGCAGGCCCTGCTACCTGGGGAGAGGCAGCAGAACAAAGAGCTGGTGTTGTGGCTCTGGGAATTGATCCCTGCTCTGCAGTTTTCCTGGGATTTTCCAGCCCTGCTGCACTGTCTGGTTGCTAAGGGTGGAGACAGGGATCTAAAGGCAGATGCTGCTGGTTGTCAGAAGAACAACCAAGCTATTTATACTCATCTTGTACGTCCAGGAGTAAGAATAGCAGAGCCTGAGGGTGGCTTTTGGTGCAGGATGACCTGTGAAGAATCCCCAAACACTGATGTTTTGGCCAGACTAAACTGCTTTTTGAGGGGAATTTCAATTTGTTTTGGTCTGGTTTTCCTTAAGCCTTAGGAATGTCCTAACTATTCTTAAATCCCTGAGAGGAAATGCTGAGAGCTCTTGGCCTGTGTATCCTACACCTGTAAAAAACCTTCAGTAAAAAACATCTTCCAAAAACACACCCCAGGTGTTGGAGTAAAACCTGCCGCCAAATCATGGGGCCAGCTGGAAGCCCTAAAAACACGTCCAGACTTTTAAACAATTGGATTTTACCCTCAGCAGCACCAAATCTGTAGTTCACAGCCAGAGTGGGTGGTTGAGCTGGTCCTGTGGGGCTGGCCCTGCTTCCCAGAGCTGCTCAGGGGTTCCTGTAGGGCTGACCCTGCTGCTGAGGGAGCTGACAGCTCCTGGCACCATCCCCACACCGTGTCTGTCCCCCAGAACTCGGTGACACGCAGTGCCCCGGTGAACAGCGACAGCCAGGGCCGCTGCGGCGCGCGCTTCCTCACCACCTACGACAGGAGGTTCGTCATCAAGGCCGTGTCCAGCGAGGACGTGGCAGAGATGCACAACATCCTCAAGAAGTACCACCAGGTATGGTGAGTCTGGAGCCCCCCATGCACACCTGGGGATCTGCTGGGGGTCTGGAGCTTGGATTCACAGCTGGCAGAGCTTGAATGCAGGTTTTGTGGGAGAAATGGTCTTTAGAATCTGAGGGACAAAAATCTGAGGGACGAATGTCTGAGGGACAACCCAGCAGCTGTTTGTGGTGCTGAGCCTCTTCCCAGCTCATCCTGGCCCTTGTGTCGATAAATTATGGATCCCTGGTAGATCAGAGCTGCAGACAGGCTCCTCATTTGTTGCCTCAGACCTTCCAGAGGGGCTGGAGGGAAGATGGGAAGTGGGGTCATAGGGGGACAGCTGGAAATGTCCTGGTCCAGGTGCTGGTTCCAGCCCATCTGCTCTGCAGGGGTTCTGGGCAGGGGGTGTTTAACAGGCCCTCAGTTCCAGGCACAGCAAGGTAACCACGAGAAGTGAAGCTGGGCAGTGCCAGTGCACACCTGGCCTGTCACAGCAGGCTGGACACACACAGGGTCACAGGATCCCAGGATTGGGAGGAGCCTTGGAGATCTTCCTGCTCCATACACAGAGTCACAGAATCCCAGGATTGAGAAGAACCTTGGAGATGTCCCAGCTCCCTGCCATGGGCAGGCTGGCACTCCCTGGACCAGCTTGCTCAGGGAATGGGATTCTCACATCCTCACTCCTTTCCTGGAGACCCCAGGAGCTGTTCCAATCCTCCTTTCCTTTCCCATGGGTGCCTTGGCTGCAGCACAGTTTGTGTCCTGTCAGAGCTGGGGTTTGTGTGACAGAGCTCTGTCCCTCCCTGCTGTCCCCCAGTTCATCGTGGAGTGCCATGGGAACACGCTCCTGCCCCAGTTCCTGGGCATGTACCGGCTCACCGTGGACGGCGTGGAGACCTACATGGTGGTCACCAGAAATGTCTTCAGCCACAGGCTGACCGTGCACAGGAAGTACGACCTGAAGGTGAGGCCCTGGGGGGCTGGCGTGAGGCCTTATCCAGCCTGACCTAGAGCAGAGGCCAGGCAGAATTACAGAATGGAGAAGGAATTCTTTTGTCTCCTTGCTCTGTGAAGTGAGCTTACCATCCCATAATATGGAGCGCAGACCCACACACTAGAGCATAACAGAATCTGAAAAATACAAAAACTAAAAGGCATCATAACTCTGGGGGTTGGACCTGGAACCCCCCTTGGCAGGGTTCTGGGCTTTGGGATTTGCTCAGGGGATCAGGTTTTAGGGGGCTGTGCATGGAGGTTCAATGTTGGTCCATTGGGAGTGTGACCCAGAGTGCAGTAGTTATATTTTCTTTTTTTTTTTTTTCTTTATTAGGGCTCAACAGTATCCAGGGAAGCAAGTGACAAAGAGAAGGTATGGAGCCATCCCTGGTCAGCCTTTCCTTTCTCCTGGTGCTTGGAAGCAGACAGATCCAACTGAGTTCCCTTTTCCATTTTCTTTTCCTTTCCATTCCCTTTTTCACCGGAGTTTTGAGAAGGGGAGGTTCCACAGGCCCTGAGTTCCCCCTTTCTCTGTCTCCCCTTTCAGGCTGGGAGGGAGCTGACTCTGCCTGCCCTGCTGTGTTGTGGTGGCACTGCCAGGGCTGGAGGACAGTCCCAGCAGAACCAAACCCCACCTGAGGGCTGTCCCTAAGGAAGGGTTTCCTCACAGCACCCTAGCTACCAACCCCAGGCAGGTCAGGGGTAGATATTCCACCAGAAGATTTATAAACCAGATCCTTGGCACATTCCTAAAACTGGCTTGAGTGGGGGAATTTAGGGCTGAGCTTCCTTCCCCTGCAGGACTTCTGTGCTGCTGCTTTGAAATCCCTGTGGAAATCCCAGCAGTGCCTCGTGCTGGTCCATGTTCTGCACATAGGATTTTCAGGGTTGGAGTCTGCTCCACCCTGCCCTAAAAGATCCCAGCCAGCAGCCAAGGAACTCCCATTTGCCCTGAATCCCCTGATAACTCCTTGGCCCGTGCAGCTGGGTGGTTCATGTGAGCTCACAGAGCCACCCCACCCTCCTGTGTCACTAAAGAATTGAAACCCTGAAGCACAAAGGGGCTCCAAGTTCTCCCACATACCCAGAATCCTCAGGGCCTGCTGCAGGCAGATCCCTCAAAAAGCCATGGCTTGAATGTTTTCCTCAAATCTTTAGGAAGAGAAGATTTGTTTGTTTGTTTTTTCCCCAAGCCTTCACCCCTTTCCCCCCTGCAGTCAGAAACCAAGAAAATTAATTTATTAATTTCATTTCAATTCTGGGAGTTGCTTGGAGCATCCCTGGCCCAGTTGTGCAGTTTTTAAAGCTGACTTGCTCCACGTCTCCCTCGA
The DNA here is from genome assembly GCF_012460135.2 of Molothrus ater. Taxonomy (NCBI): domain Eukaryota; kingdom Metazoa; phylum Chordata; class Aves; order Passeriformes; family Icteridae; genus Molothrus; species Molothrus ater. Next base: position 5,872,860 of record NC_050504.2, on the reverse strand, counting down.
GCTTCCCTGTAGGTCCAGCTGAGCCCACAGATTCCCTGACACTTTCTGTGCTCTGCCTGATGCCCTTTCCATCCTCAGTGGACTTTGAGCACCCCAAAAGCCCAGACTGAGCAGGGGCTTTTGCAGCCACACCCATGTGCCAGCCCTCCCCTGGCAGCAGGCTGGGGAATTTCACCTCAGGCTTTTTGTTGCAGGCCAAGGATCTCCCAACCTTCAAGGACAATGACTTCTTGAATGAGGGTCAGAAGCTGCATGTTGGAGAAGAGAGTAAAAAGAACTTCCTTGAGAAGCTGAAGCGGGATGTGGAGGTAATTTCCTGGGGGACAGCTCTGCTCTGTCTCCCCTCACTGCATCCCCTCACTCCCTGAGCTACAGAAAAGTCTATCTAGCAAGATGTTAGGAAGTTCTGAGTTTAATAATGGAGCTCTGTGCATTGTGTTTGAAGGCTTACAAGCAGGTATTGTGTTCAAAATAAGCAGGCATTATTTAACCAAAGGTACGTGTGCTTATAGTGGTTGGATGGAACTACTGTCAATATGCTTTTGCTTTGTGTGATTGGTCAAAAAATTTTTAAAGTAAGTTGTTACATTGAGTTTTTTGTCTACTACCAAAAATGTGAGCTGCTGGCATATTCCCATTTTCATAACCATGTAATGAGACTGATGCTGAGAGTTTGAGAGGTGTTCCACAGCAGTTCCATCCCATTTGTGATTTGTACAGACCCCCAGCCGACAGTACACAACAACAGGTGAACAAGTGAAGATAAGAATTATTTACCATTCTTTTCTCTAATCTTCTCACAGCCTTTCCCCAGAAAGGCCTGGGAAAGTTGTCTGTTGCTCTCTGTGGCCAGAGAGCTGCTGCCACATGCATCCTCACTGCTGGCTCAGGGCTGCAGAACAACTCCTCCTGCACCAGCCGTGTCCTGCTGAGGGCAGGGGGCCTGTGCAGCTCCTCTGGCGTCTCAGGAGGGTTTAGCTCTCAATGCCAGACCTAGGGAGGCACTGCAGGGTAGGGCTGAGCCTCCCCCACCCCGTATGGGTGCCAGCTCTCACTGCTGCCTCTCTCCCAGTTTTTAGCCCAGCTGAAGATCATGGATTACAGCCTGCTGGTGGGCATCCACGATGTGGACCGGGCCGAGCAGGAGGAGATGGAGGTGGAGGAGCGGGCAGAGGATGAGGAGTGTGAGAATGATGGGCTGGGGGGGAACCCCATCTCCTCCTACGGGACCCCCCCTGACAGCCCCGGCAACCTCCTCAACTACCCCCGGTTCTTTGGGCCCGGGGAGTTCGACCCCTCCGTGGATGTGTATGCCATGAAGAGCCACGACAGTGAGTGTGGGGAGCTGGGGAGGACAGGGAAGGTGTGAGGGAGCTGTGGAGGGTAGAGGGGGTGTGAGTGAACTGTGGAGGAAGGATGGAGGGCAGGGAGGGTGTGAGGGAACTGTGGAGGAAGGATGGAGGGCAGGGAAAGGGGAGGTGTCCAGGCTCAGTAAGGTGGTTCAGTCCTGGCAGCCAGGGTGACACCCCTGAGGCCATTCCTGTGTCCTGGCAGCCACCCTGAGCTTTCCAGCCGGGCTTGGGAAAAGCCCAGCCTAGCAGGACAAGGAATCAGCTCATTGCTGAGGTTGGAAAAGACCTTTAAGGTGGAGTCCAGGAGACAGGAGGGCTGTCCCTGCTTTGCTGGGCAGTCCCTTGTGTTGGCTGGAAGGGGGTGTCTTTGGAGGAGAGGGATGAAGCTGGGTGTGCCCAGGGGTTTTTTTTGGAGGAGGGGGTGCAGTTGGCTGTTCCCAGGGGACTGAGCCCCTGCCATGCCCCCAGGTGCCCCCAGGAAGGAGGTTTATTTCATGGCCATCATCGACATCCTCACACCCTACGACACCAAGAAGAAAGCTGCACACGCTGCCAAGACAGTGAAACATGGGGTGAGCCTGGCCCAGGGGGGCTCTTGGGTCTGGGGCTTCTGCTCTACAGCATCTCCTGGGGTGGAAGGTGTCCCCAGCACTGATCTTCCTGCCAGGGTGGGAATTCTCCAGCTCCTGTGCTCAGCACTTCCCTCCATGTCACCTCAGGGTTAGGTTTTCCCTCTGCTTGCTTGGGGTAATTTGTATTTTCATTCCAATTTAGGAGGTGCTGGAGGGATGGACTGCATGAAGGGTGACACCCCTGGGTCACCTCTGTGTCCTGGCAGTCCCCCTGAGCTCCCAGCAGGGCTTGGGAAAGCCCAGCCTAGCAGGACATGGAATCAGGGCATTGCTGAGGTTGGAATTACCTTTAGGGTGGAGCCCAGTGCAGCCAGCACCTCGGGGAGTTTGTGTGGAATCCTGGGATATGCTGGCGTGGAGGGGACCCATCACAGACCCCAAATCCCACCCTGGCAGCCCTGGGGCCTAACCATTCCCTGGGGAGCTGTTCCAGTGCTCAGACTCCCTCTGTCTGAAAAACCTTTCCCTGAAATCCATCCTCACCCTCCCTGACTCAGCTCTGGGAGCTCTTGTGCTCCTAAATCTGTGAGGCATGAAGGTTCACAGTGCCCTGACTGGACATGCAGCTGGAGTTGAAGTCATTTTCCTTGGGGATCTCTCCAGACCTGCTGGGTTTTCCCTTAGCCGTGGATCCTCCCCAACAGAGGGGCTGTGCCCCTGCTCCCTCCCTGCCCCTCTGACCCTTTCCTGACCCCTCCTTGACCCCCCTCCCTGCCCCCTGACCCGCTGTCTCTCCACAGGCCGGGGCTGAGATCTCCACGGTGAACCCCGAGCAGTACTCGAAGCGCTTCAATGAGTTCATCTCCAGCATCCTGACATAGGGGCACATCCTGCTGCAGGGCTGCAGGCAGGCCTGGGGGCTGCTCCTGCAGCCTGGGACAGCACAGACATGCAGCAGCACCGGAGAACACCTGTGGCACCGTGTGGGGCACGTGTGGCACCGTGTGACAAAACCCATCCTCATCCTCGCTGCGCCTGCTGCACCTCTGGGTTTGGCGTTCCAGAAGTGCCCAGATCTCAGATTTGAGGGCTTTTCCAAACAAGCCAAGTGCATTGTTCCAGCACTGCTCTTTCTGCCCAGTGACATTTTCTCCTCTCTGCTGAGGGGCTGGGACATGTGTGGCACTGTCCCCGAGGGGTCACATTCAGCAGTGCCTGACTCACAAACCACTCCTTGTTTTTTGTGTTGTTGTTGTTGTTGTTTTATTGGACTGGCTTGGCCAGAAAAAGAAAAAAAAAAAAAAAAACAACTTTATTTCCCTCTCGGTAGGAATTGGAAGGAAAATAGCTCACCATTTCAAGGATGGAAAATATAACTCTGATAAAAAGGAGGAGTCGCTGAACTTTAGGTAAATTCAGACTGGGACACTTTATATTTTTTCGGTTAATTTAAGTAACGAAAAAGAAAAGGAAAAAAAAAAAACAAACCACTTTTTTGTAACTGCACTTGATTTACAAGAAAGATGAGGGAAATGAACATCTACCAAAGATGATGTCTGAAAAAAAAAAAAAAGGCGTAACTCCTAAAAGCTAAAAACAAGCAGAGAACTGAGAGAGGCATTGACCAACCTCAGCTCATTATGTGCTTGGACCTGGGGCGATTTTAATTGGCCAGCTCTGAAGATTTCCTTAAAAGAAGAGAAAAAAAAAAAAAAAAGATTTTTAAAAAGGCATTTTTGTGCCTGTAGATCCAGGCTAAGATTTTGGGCCACTTCCTCAGCCAGGAATGGCTCTGAGGTCACCATCATAATCCTGCCAGTGTTAATTAGCTAATTAATTATTCAGTCTTCCTTCCCCACCTCACCTGCAACAGGTACTTGAATCTGTGTCCTGACAGAGGTTGCTGGGTTGGTTTTTTTGTGTTTTATTTTTAAAAAATGTGACTTGCACAGAAGGAATTGGCCTGGCTGCCAGGGGGGAGTGCTGGGAGCTGGGCTCATCCTGCTCCCAACCCCCTGAGCGACCCTCCAGGAGTGGAAATGGTTGAACTCTCACACCAGATTTCTTTTGCAGCCCCCCCTGAAGGATTTTGGGACTGATTGGAGTGACTGAAATCGTCCTGTTTTGTCTCCTTTAACCCTTTCACAGCCAAGCTCGGCAGCCTTGCTGTGGGTTTCGTAAGCTCTGCTGCACAACAGAACTTTTGGTTCTTTGTTTTGGGATTTGTTGTTTGTTTTTTTTTTTTATTTTAATTTCCTTTCTCTTTTTAAGCAGGATTCAGAGTCTTGAACAAACCTCTTTGCAGTTGAAACATGTTGCTTAATCTGCCTTGGAACTGTTTTTCACACATGCCTTTGTTTGGGGAATAAGCTGTTGGGAGTGTCTGTCCTGTGCTGTAGCAGTTCTTGCTGTGTGGAATTTTGGTCCTTTTTGAGACAAAACTGGTGCTCATCACACCCTAGTAATTCTCCTAAATTAACCCTGCCTCTGGCTGGATTCTGAATGTGGGGTTTGGGGGATTTTTTTGGTTTTATTTCCTCTTCACCCCCTCCCCATTTCCCCTCCCTGATGTGAATCCCCCCCCACAGGTCTCACCTTGGCAGGGGCTGAAATTGAAGCCCCTGAGGGTGCACTGTAAATAGAATTTTGGAGAAATTAAAAATTAGGGGTCCTGATGGGATTTGAGGATTTTTGGTCCTTCCCTTTGGCGTGGCACAAATTTCTGCTGCTCCTTTGGCGTGGGAGGCTGGAGGGATTTTAAGTTGTGGAGCTGGAAAAGCCACGACCCAAATGCAGCTAAAAAATACTTTAAAAGAAAAAAAAAAAAAAAAAAGGGAGGATTTAGAGGGCATCATCAGCTTCATTTTGTGGGCATTATATTGGTTGCTTCTCTCTTAGTAAGCACTTAAGTTTACTGCTTATTAGGAATTAAACACCAATCACTTTTTATTCCTGACAGTTAAAAACCCAAAAAATTGCATTGAATCTGCAACTTTGACCTGGTAAGTTTACCCTTCTCCTTTTGGGGAAAGTAGCTTGGAAGTTGTTTTATCTTTAAATCATCTATTAAAAAAAAACCAAACATAAATAAATAAAGAGGAGAAAAAGGGAAGAGGAAGAGAGCAGGAGGTGGGTGAACACCATAGAGCAAACCCAGAGAAAGGGGAGTGAAGATGGCAAAAAAATCTCCTTTATTGAATTCCAGAATAATGAATAAGGAATCCAATCAAAAACCAGGGAATTCCTGCAGAAATCCTTACAGAGTTCTGACAAAAATTGAGAACAGGAAATATTTTCTTATTCCAAACTCCTGCTGGGATTAAATTTGGCTGTTCCAGGTGAATCTGGGGAGGTCCCACAAAGATTCTGCCCCTTCTGTCCAGTTGCCATATTGTGTATTAAAGTGATTAAATGCAATTTTCTCACCTAATGATGTATTACCCAGGTATGTAACTTTGTTTAACAGAAGCATTTTTGTATATTGTTTACATTTGCAGAAGTAGCATTACCTTAAAAATGCTAAATTTTGTTTCTAGACAGTATTTTTTATTATCAGAACAAGAAGTGAAGCTGCAAATATTTTGATTTGTTTTTAAAAGGGACTTTTTCTTTCTGTTTGTTTTCTTTTCTTTTTGCTTTGCTTTGTTTTGTTTTGTAGGGTTTTTCTTTTTCTTTTAAATCTTGTTTTAGGTCACTTTTTAACTTAAGTATTTAAAAAACAAAAAAAAAAAGGAAAACCCAGCCCTTTCAATTCTGGTTTTACAACTGCTTGTGCTAGTTTGTTGTCTGGTTTTGGTGTGGATTTAATTCTAGCTTTTGCTGAATGTAGATATCCCTGTCCTTAGCATGAACCGTGCAGAACACATTTAACTGACAGAATTTGCAGCAGAATTCAGGATTTTTTTTTTTTTGGCCAAAAAAAAAGCAAAATTTGGTCCAGTGGAGCTCCAAATAATCAGTGAGCAGCATCTCCCCCTCTGCAGTGCCTGAGACAGGAGGAGCTGCAGGACCCACATTCCTGAGGGATTTAAAACCCCCAAAATCTGCTTTGAGCTGGGAATTCCCACCTTCCCTGTTGGGACAGCCCCGAAATCAGGTGGGAGAGGGGAGGCAGAGCCAGCTGTGCTCCAGGAGTGCAATAAATGCACTGCAGAGCTGCTGGGGTGGGAACTGGGCTGGGAACTGGGGGTTCCCCAGGGCTGGGATTTGGGGAACAGCCCCAGGAGCCGTGGGAGCCTTCCCTTGGTCCCTCCTCACCCCTGCCTGGCCCAGGCTCCATCCTGAGCCACAATCATGGACTCAATGGGGAATTTATCCCATGGAATTAATTGGGAATTCACAGGGAGTGAATTCCATGGGGATGGAGTTCATCCTGTGGGGACAAAATTTACCCCCATGGGGACAGAATTCACCATGTGTGGTTGGAATTCCTTCTGTGGGGATGGAATTAATCCCATGGGGAAAGAATTCATCCTATGGGGGTGGAATTCATCCTGCTGGGATGGAATTTATCCCATGGGCATGGAATTCACCCCACTGAGGACAGAGTTCACCCCGTGGGGCAGCAGGGGGAGGCCACACTCCCACAGTCCCAGCTTGGAATCTGGATCAGCACAATCAGCAAGGAAATCGGAACCACTTTTGAGTCTTATTTCCTTTTTTTTGTTTTTTGGGGGTTTGTTTGTTTGTTTGGGTTGTTTTGGGGGTTTTTTTTTTGAGTTTTTTGTTTGTTTGGATGGGTTTTTGTTTGTTTTTTGTTATTGGTATTGGTATTTTGGGTGGAAATCCCTGCTTTCCCAGCCAGGTCAGGCTCAGGGAGGTGAGGAGGTTGTGGTGGTGGATATTCCCAATCCATGACTACTATGCAGTCCTTTCCCAGGCCTCCCTTCCAGCTGCACCTGGAATTTCACCCCCAGCTGAAGGATTTTCCCCCAAAACCAGGGGGGTGTCCCCAGCATGGCCACAGCCCCGAATTCCCAAATGTCCCCTTCCTGCAGAGCCACTCCCAGTGTCCCCCTCAGCCCCTGCCCCTTGTCCTGGCTCTGTGGTATGGATCCCATGGATAACTGGGATGGCAGAGCTGTGGACACATCGTTTTTAGTGGAAACCACTCAAAATTTCTGCTGCTCTGGGGCTGCCCAAGCAGCTGGACGGGAGTGGAGAGAGCAGATTCCACACACAGGTCATGAGGGTGGGCAGGGCTAATCAGTGCAACTGAATTGAAAAGAAAAAAAATGTGAATAAATTAAGTTTAATCTAAAAACTAAACAAAATAAAAACCTAAAAAAAACTAAAAAAAATTAAAAAGTAAAAAAAAAGAACATTCTAGGTTTTTTCACTGCTGTTTTTTAAATAGGAATTTGAAGTCCTCTGTGCTTGTCTGTTTGCTAGGAGCAGTTTGAGACACTGTTACTGTTTTGAAATGCATGCATGTTACAAGATGAGTCTCCAACCAGAGAAAAAAAAAAAGAAATAAAATTAAAACTTTGTGTACATCTGGATCCTCCCTGCTGTGCTTTTTGCGGGGTCACCCTCAGCTGCTCCTCCAGCATGGGGAGTCCTGGGGGGGACAGGATGGGGGAAAACTGGGAGAGGGGCGGGGTTTAAATGGGATTTTAGGAAGGAATTCCCCTCCTGGGAGGGGCTGGGATGGAATTCCCAGAGCAGCTGTGGCTGATCCATCTCTGGAAATGTCCCAGGCCAGGCTGGAGCCCCCTGGGACAGTCAAGGTGTCCCTGTCACTGGACAGGGTTAGGTTTTCCCTCTGCTTGCTTAGGATAATTTGTATTTCCATCCCAATCTGGGAGGTGCTGAAGGGATGGACTGGATGAAGGGTGACACTCCTGGAGCCACCTCTGTGTCCTGGCAGCCAGGGTGACACCTCTGGAGTCACTCCTGTGTCCTGGCAGCCAGGATGACACCCCTGGGGTCACTCCTGTGTCCTGGCAACCAGGGTGACATCCTGACCCTGCTCAAAGGCACCAAAAGGGAAGTTCAGGGCAGAGTTTTATTTTAAAAAGTCCCGAGTGACACAGAGCAGCTGGGCTGGACTAATCCATGCGAGCTTTCAGGGTCCTGGTGGTGATCTTGTCTTTCTCTCTGGAAAGGGAAAAAGATGAGATTATTTACTGCTAAACACAGGTTTAAACCCTTCCTAGAGCTTGTTCTGCCTTGGCAAGTCCCAGGTGCACAGGCAGGAGCTCAGGTGGTTGTGACAACAATCAATAAACCCTTCATTGTGGGGAGTTCCCAGGGTTGGGGTGCTGCAGGGGCAAAATGGGATTTTCCAAAGGCAGCTGGTGACAGAGGTGAGAGTTAATGCTGCATCCATGAGGGGCAGAGCTCCTCATTCCCATGGGAATGCAACCACGGAATCCCTGAGCAGCAGGACTCAAAATTCCAGGATTCCATCCTCAATCCCATGGGAATGCAGACAGGGAATTGAGCAGAGGGACTCAAACTCCATGAGTCATTTCTTGGCTCCAGCAAGGAACTGCACCAGCAAAAATCAAACCCTGGGAAGGAACAGAGCCTGGCTGAGGAGGGGCAGGATTTGGGGGATCCTTGAGGGAAGGGAAGGGTTTGGGGATCGCTGAGGGAGGGGAAGGCAGTGCCCAGCCCCTGGATTTGGGGATCCCTGAGGGAAGGAAGGGAAGTGAAGGCACTGCCCAGTCCCCGGGAGCCCCAGCACTCACATGACGTGCACCACCACGCCCATCCCGGAGATGGCATCTCTGTCCACAGCGTTGAGCATGGCCTGCGAGATGGTCTCGAAGAGGTGCTCGGGCTCCTGGGGTACAGAGGGAGCACAGGGCTTCACCTGGGCTGCACATCCTCCCAGAAATTTCACCCAAACCCCCCAAAACCCTGCAAGCTTTCTCTCTCAGGCTGCACAAGGCACACTTGGAATGAAGCCTCTCCCCAGCTCAGCGTCTCCAGTGAGCACAGAAGGGAGAACTCCTGAATCCACAGACCACAGGAGATCCCAGGTGACCGCAGGCTATCCCACGTGATCCCAGGAGATGCCAGGTAGGGGACCCTAGGTGACCCCAGACTATCCCAGGTGACCCCAGGCTATCCCAGATGACCCCAGCCCCACTGACCATGTCGGGTTCCCACAGGGACTCGCACATCCCGTACATCTGCTCGGAGCAGGTGCCGCTGACGACGAAGTCGTCAGTGACCATGGGGCAGCCGATGAGGTCCAGAGAGCAGATGAAGGGTTCGTGGCTGAGCGGGTCCAGCCCCGCGATCACCGGCTCCGTGTAGTAGGGACCAAACCTGGGGACACAGCTGGGCTCAGGACAGCCCTGGGCACAGGGACAGTCCCGGAGGGACCTCAGGAATCACCCTGCTCTTCTGAGACCACAAGGATCATGTTGGCATGGGACAATTCCCCAAAATCCCAGCCTTGCCCAGGAGCGGTGTCCGAATGCTCCTGGAGTTCTGGCAGCTTTGGGATCATGACCATTCCCAGCCCAGCTGGGCTCAGGACAGCCCTAGGGACAGGGACAGCCAGGAGGGACCACAAGGATCACCCTGCTCTTCTGGGACCACAGGGATCATCTCAGCACAGGACAATTCCCAGAATCCCAACCTGTGCCCAGCAGCAGTGTCCGAACGCTCCTGGAGCTCTGGCAGCTTCAGGATCCCCATTCACAGAGCTCACCCTCCCTTCCCTGAATTTCCAACCCAGCCATTCCCTCCAGTGCCCAGAGCTGTCCCCATTCCAAGCCCTGGTGCAGTCCCACATCCTCAGAAATGTTTTCCTGGCACAGAAACCATCCCACAGCTGCTTTCAGGGAGAGCCCTGCCATGGTTTTGGCATAGCAGACCATCCTGAAGCAGGAGGAGTTCGTTCTGCTTTGACAACTGATTCTGTTTGAATTTGGGGAGGAAATGTCACCCCAAGAGAACAAAAACCTGCTCAGGGAGGCGGTGGTGGCAGCAGGAAATGATCGAGGCTCCTTTGGCCACTCCAGCACCCTCAGCCCTCTCTGGCACCACACAGAAATTGCAGCTTTTCAGTTTTACCTCCTCTCGTAGAGCAGGTTGGACACCATGCTCATGAAGGTCTGGGGCTTGATCTGCCTCCCTTCCTTCAGCTCATAGAGGTTCAGCCTAAACTTCAGCCTCTGGGCCCTGCAAGAGATCAGACCTGGGCTTAAAGCAAAGCAGGGTCCTGCTGCTTCCCCTCAGCCAGGCCTGGCTGCTTCTGCTGCTGACAGACACCAGCACCGAGGGCTGCACACACAGCTGCTGCTGCAGCTGAGCTGGAACTGCGAGAGGAAAAGATGAATTTCAGGGGTGAAAGTGGAATTTTAGCAGTGAGAGTTCAACTTTAGGAGTTAAAATTGAATTTTAGCAGTGAAAGGTGAATTTTAGGAGTTAAAGTTAAATTTTCGTAGTGAAGGTTCTGTTTTAGCAGTAAAAGTTCAATATTGGCGGTGCAAGTTGAACTTTAGCAGTGAAATCCCAACTCCAGCAGTGAAGTCCCAACTCTAGCAGTGAAATCCCCACTCCACCAGTGAAATCCCAGGTCCAGCAGTGATGTGATCCCAACTCCAGCAGCGATGTGATCCCAATCAGGCTGCTTTATTTCCAAACCTCTCCCAGCAGCAGAACCAGGCACAGCAGCATCGGCACCGTTAATTCCCATTAACCCAAATCCCCAGCCCTGCCGGGCCCTCACTTACACGGTCTGCACGTCCGTGGCCAGCCCGGCCAGGCCGATGTAGAGCCTCTGGCCCATGGGGAAAATCTTCTGGAAGTCGGTGGTCACGGTCTGCGCCTGCACGCCGAAGCGCCGGTCCGCGGCGATGGCCACGCAGCCCCGGCCCCGCATGGCCATCACGGCCCCGCCGTTGTACGACATGATCGACTGCACGGAGCGGTGGCTCAGGGCACCGGAGCGGCCTCCGGGGTGTCCCGGTACCGCCACCCCGAGCTGGGGTTCAGCCCCCGCCGCTCCTTGCCGGGCCTCCCCTCACGAAGCGGCCCCCGCGGCCCCCCCGGTACTGCCACTCTGAGCTGGGGTTCAGCCCCGGCCGCTCCTTGCCCCGCTGCCCACGGGCCTCCCCTCACGGAGCGGCCTCCCCCGCACTGTGCCGGGCCCCGGAGGTGCCGTGCCGGGTCTCACCATGGCTGCGGCTGTTCAATCACCCCTCGGTCACCGTTCTGTCACCGCTCTATCACTGCTGTGTCACCGCCGTGTCCCTGCACCGCCCCCGCCCGCTCCGCTCCGCTCCGCTCCGCTCCCGGCTCGGTCTCTGCCCAGGCCCCGCTCCGGCCCAGCCGCGCCGCCGCCGCTCCCGCCCTCACCACTTCCCATTGGCTGCCGGCCCCGCTGGTCCCGCCCTCACCGCTTTCCATTGGTCACTGCCACCGCCGCTCTCACGCCAACGCTTTCCATTGGTGGCCGCCGCCAGTGGTTTCGCCTTCCACGCTCGCCATTGGCCGCCGCCGCCGCCTGGAGCCGGAGGCTGCTGGGGATTGGCGGGAGCGGCTGGGGCGCGCGCAGGTGATTGGCTGAGGCAGGGGAGGGTGGGCGGGGCGGGAAAGTGACGAGTCACAGTGAGCGCGCGAGGCATGACGGGAGTGCGGGAGGGGTGTCATCTGGAAAAAGGGAGAAACAGTTGGAAAATGGGGAAACAGCTGGAAAAATGGGGGAAAGCTGGAAAAAATGGGAATGTCCGGATAAATGGGAACAGCTGGAAAAATGGGGAAACAGATGGATCGGGGCAGGGCTGAATAAATGAAGGCACATCTGGATCAGTGGGGGAACAGCTGGAGCAATGGGGAGCAAATGGATCAATGGGTGCACAGCTGGATTGGGGAACAGCTGGATAATCGGGGCACAGCTGGATCCATCAGGAGAACAGCCGCATCTCCAAGGGTGGGGACACAGCCCCGAGCTCGCCGATCCAAAGGGGATTCTCCCAAAAATCTCCTCGGGAAGCGCCGGCACGGGGTGGGGGGGTTGGGGTCACTCTGGGGTCACGGCACATCCCGGCCCCGATGGGCAGGCAGAGCCCGGCCCGTACCCGCTGCGGTTTTAAATCCCATTTTTAAATCTTATTTTTAAATCCTATTTTTAAAGTGCGGGGTTTTTGAGGGGTTTTCCGTCACAAAAAGTACCTGGCGGGAGCCGGAGCCCGCGTTCCGGCTGTGGGAGCAGCCCCGGCCAGAGCCAGGGGAGAATCCCCGGAATCGATCCCAGCGTGGCCTCGTGCCCGGGGTTGAACAGGAATTCCGGCAGTTCTGGAATTCCATCGTCTCAGGGCAGAGAAATGGAATTTACTGGAGTTTTCAGAGAGGGTAAGCTCGGTCTGGCACCCTTGGGAGTCCCTTCAGTTTAATTTTGAGGCAAAATACGGGATTTGGATGGAAACAGGAACAGGTGCGATTTTAATGTCCCAAAACGTCCTCGTGGGAGCACAGCGGGGATGCTTTGGGGGCACCGGGAGCCGCTTTTCCACGTCGGAGGGACCACTGCGAGCGGATGCCCGGCAAGGGAACGCTCTCCGTGTCCGGTTCCGTCCCTCCCGGGAAAAGGGAAAAGGAACGGCCCGTCCCTGGGTGGGCTCGAACCACCAACCTTTCGGTTAACAGCCGAACGCGCTAACCGATTGCGCCACAGAGACCGTGCTGGCAGGTGCTCGCGCACATGGTTCTCACTGCGGAAACTGGAACAAAAACCGGGAATAAAAACGGAATACTGGGAATACCGGGACACCGGGAATGGAAACGGGATACCGGGAACGGGGACGGGATACCGGGAATAGAAACGGGACACGGGACACCGGGAATGGAAACGGGACACGGGGAACGGGACACCGGGAATGGGACACAAGGAACGGGACACCGGGAATGGAAACGGAATACCGGGGACGAGAACGGGACAGCGGGAATACCGGGACACAAGGAACGGGACACCGGCAAAGGGAACGAGACACCCGGAATACCAGAACACCGGGAATGGGACCGGGACACCGAGAACGGGAGCGGGAACGGGATACCGGGATTGGGAACGAGATACCGGGAATGGGACATTGGGAACGGGAACGGGACACCGGTAATGGAATCGGGACACCGGGAACGGGATACGGGGACAGGATACCGGGAACAGGACAGTGGGAATGGGGAACGGGGACAGGCACCGGCAACGGACACCGGGAACAGGACACCAGACACTGGCCCCAAGCACAGGACACTCGACACCGGCCACGGCCCTACTGGAACCAGCACCGGGACGCCGGAACCGGGGCAACCGAGCACTGAGACCGGCACTCGTAACAGCTCCAGCAGGCACCGACCCCGCGATCCCGGGAACCGAGACAGCGGCACGGACAGAGGCTCACTGGGAACCCCCGGGCACGGGGCCACCGGGACGGGGCCGGGCTGCGAGCGCCGGCAGCGGGCAGGGCGGGGAGCCGCCGGTAATCCCGGGCATGTGAGAGCCGCGTTCGCTCAGCGCCTCCCGCTCCTCCTCCTGCCTCTTTCCCCTCCTTTATTTCCTTCCCGGCTTTTCTATTTTTTTTTTCACTCTTCTCTTTTCCTGCCTTTTTTCTCTCCCTCCTTACTGTTCTTCCCTCTTTTCTCCTTTCCTTTTCTCCTGTTCTTTTTTCTTCCTTTTCCCTTTTTTCCCCCCCTCTCATTTTCCCGGTTTTCTTCCCTTCCTTCTCCCTATCGTTTTCCATCTTTCTCTAATTTCCCTCCATTTTTTCTTACCTTCCTTTTTTCCATTCCTTTCTCCCCGATTTTCCCGTTCTCCCTTTCTTTCCCTAATTTTTATTTTCCTTAGTTTTTTCACCTCTCTTTCCCCTCTTCTTGTCCATCTCCCCCTTTTTTCTAATTTCCCTGTTTTTCTTCTTTTTCCTTCCTTCTTTTCCATTTTTTCCTTTTCTCTAATTTCCCTCTATTTTTCTTTCTTTTCTTTTATTTCCTCCCTTTCCCCCCTCTCATTTTCCCATTTCCTTTTCTTTCTTTCATTTGCCCCCTATTTTTTTCCTATTTTTTCCCCTTTTTTTTCCGTCCCACTCCTCCAATTTTCCATTTTCCCTCTTGAAATTCCTTTTATTTCTGTATTTTTTTTTTCTTTCTTTTTTCCCCTCTTCCCTTTCCTTCCCCCGAGGGTCCCGAACGGGGTCCCCGGTGGGGGGACACCGCGCCCGGAGCTTCCACCGGGCACCGCGTTTTGGGGCCGTTCCAGCGGTTTTGGGGGCTTTCTCGTTTCCCCCCCGGGGATCTCCGCCATCACTGGGGCTGGGGGGTTCCGGGGGGGTCCCCCCAATCTCGGCCCCTCGCTCCCTCCTCCGCAGCCCCCCAAAGGAATGAGGTCACGTGAGGCGGGCGGGGCCTGGCGGCGGCTGGAGGTGGGAAAAAATAAAAAAAATTAAAAAAAAGAGGAAAATATTTTAAAAAAGGAGGAGGAAGGAGGAAAAAAAAAAAAAAAAAAAAGAAGGAAAAAAAAAAAAGAAAAGGAGAGGGAGAGTGGAGGGAAAAAAAAATATAAAAGGGCCGCGGCCGCAGCGCCGCCCGAGCCGAGCCGAGCCGAGTCGCGGGAGCGGAGGGGCGGCCGCGGGGCCGCCGCTGCCGCCGCCACCAGGTAGGGACCGGCCCCGGTGCCCCCCTCCGGCCCGGGCCCTGCCGCGGTCCCCCCGCCCCGCCGGCCCCAAAGATGGCGATGGCCGCCGCCGCCCCCGCTTTGTGCCCCGGGACCCCCCCGGCCGCACCGGCGGCGGCTGCGGAGCCCCGACAGCCCCGGGGGGGGGGGGGGGAGGGGGCGCGCCGCCCCCGCACCGCGCCCGGCGCGCCGGGACCGCTCCGGGGCCGGGGGGGCGCGGCGGGAGCCCCCCGGGGCGGGCGGAGGGGCCGGGCCGCGCTGACAGCCGGCCCCGAGTACAAAGGGGACGCCCCGGGGCCACCGGGGCCGCCCCACCCCCGGCCCCACCGGGCCGTGCGGCCCCGGAGGCGGCGGGAGCTGCCGGGGGCGCGGCCGGGCACCCCCCGGGCACAGCGCGGGGCACGCGTGGCCGAGGCCACCCCGTGTCTCCGTGTCCCCCGTCTGTCAGTGCCCACCCCCGGGTATCCGTGTCCTCCCCGGTGTCCGTGTCCCCCCGGTGTCCATGTCCCGCCCGGTGTCCGTGTCCCCCGGGTGTCACGCCCCGCGGTCCCGTCCCGCCGCCGCTCCCGGTGCCGTGTAGCGTGTCCTTGTCCCCACACGCTCTGTGGTCACTCGTGTCCAGCGGGGCTTCCTCCCCATTCCCGGAGCTCCGGTGCCGCGTCCCGCACGCCGGGAATGGTGGGGGGGTCCCGGCGGGCGCTGCCGGGGGTGGCGGGGCCGCGCTCCGGGGCTGTCCCCTCGCGTTCCCGGGGCTGTCCCCTCGCGTTCCCGGCGCTCCGGGCCCCGTGGGCGACGTGCGAGGCCCGGGCCGTGCCCGGGGAGCCGTCCCGAGGCATTTCCCGAGCCCCACGCCCGCCGC
Source organism: Molothrus ater (assembly GCF_012460135.2). Classification (NCBI taxonomy): domain Eukaryota; kingdom Metazoa; phylum Chordata; class Aves; order Passeriformes; family Icteridae; genus Molothrus; species Molothrus ater. Next base: position 5,857,452 of record NC_050504.2, on the reverse strand, counting down.
CGCCGCCGCCGGGGGTCCCGGGGGTGGGGGCCCGAGTTGGCGGTGACTTTGAAACGCCCTTCCCCGCCCGTGCCCGGCCCGGGGGCTTCGGGGAGGGGGGAACACCGCGCCGGGCCACCACCCACGGAGACAAAAGAGCCCGAAAGTCGCGGCCGGGGGTGCGGGAGCCACCGGCGGGACGGGACGGTCCCGGGCACTGCGGCCGGGGCTTTGTTCCCCCTCTCCCCAGCACGGGAAAGCGCGGCCGTTATCGCCCGGGTTATTAGAACCGGTTCGCGCCGGTGGCTCGGGCTCCCCCCTCCCGCCGAGCCCCGGGGCCGCCATTGACGGCTGCGAGCACCGAAAGCGGCGAAATCCCCCCCAAAATGCAGCCGTGGCTCTCCGGTGTCTGGCGGGGCTGCGCGGTCCCGTGCGGGGGTGACGGGGACAGGGCACCGCGGGACCCCCGACACGGGGAGGGGCTGGTCGGGTCCCCCTCCATCCCCTGGGGCTGGGGGCAGACCCGGGGGAGGGGGGCTGGGCTGAGAGGGGGTTCTGGGGCCTCCCAACCTCCCCGGGGTTCCTGAACCCCCCTTGGCTGCTGCCCCTCCAGCACGGTAGTGTCCCCATCCCGGTCCCAGTGGTGTCCCCATCTCTGCAGCATCCCAGTCCCAGCAGTGTCCCCATCCCTGTGGTGTCCCCATCCCAGTCCCAATGGTGTCCCCCTCCCTGTGGCACCTCCATCCCAGTCCCAATGGTGTCCCTGTGGTGTCCCCACTCCTGCAACACCTCCATCCCAGGGCCAATGGTGTGCCCTCCCTGTGGGACCCCAATCCCAGTCCCAGTGACATCCTGTCCCTGAAATATCCCAACAGTGTCCCCATCCCTGTGGCACCCCCATCCCAATCCCAGCAGTGTCCCCATCCCTGGTGCTGGTGTCCTAATGCATGTGTACTGTAGCCCATACGTGTCCCTGCGTGTCACATGTGTGTCCCTGTGTGTCCCTCTGTGTGTCCCTGTGTGTCACACGCATGTCCCTGTGTGTCACATGTGTGTCACCGTGTGTCCCTCTCTGTGTCCCCGTGTGTCACACGCCTGTCCCTGCAGCCGTGCGGTGCCACCGCCGGTGCCCCGGCCCTGCCGCCGCCGTGCCCCGCTCATCTCCTCGCCGCCTGTCGCCTGGCCTCGGGTGGCAGTGACAATATCCCGGCTGCTCTCCAAGTGTCGGGGTTGCCATGGAAACACCGAAACTGCGGCGATCCCGCGCTCCGGCGGCTCCCGCTGGAACCGGGGGAAGCGCCGGCAGCTCCCGGTGTCACCGGCGCCCACCGGGCACCGCTGGGTGTCCTTGCCCGGGGGAGGTGCCCGACACCGGGCTTGGGGATTTTCTGTAGGAAAACCCACGGAATTTTTGCTGGAAATGCCTTTTCCATGGAGCCAACCCAAAATGCACTTTTTTGGGGGGGTGTGTGCGCACAGCCACAGGTGAGGGTTTGCTGACAGAGAGGATTTGTCACTGCTCAGAGGTGTCCCAGCGTGTTGGGGACCCACTTGAGGACACCCAGGGACAGCCAGGGGTGAGGAAGAGGGGGCTCGGCAGCTCCTGGAGCCGGGGGTGGCTGCAGTGCTGGGAATGACAAGTGACACCGTGTCCCCTCCCGCGGTCCCTGCAGGTCCCACCCGAAGGGACCGCGGGGGTTTCCCGCACGGAGGATCCGCCCTGGGGCTGCTCCAAGATGCACAGGACCACCCGGATAAAGATCACGGAGCTGAACCCGCACCTGATGTGCGCCCTCTGCGGCGGCTACTTCATCGACGCCACCACCATCGTGGAGTGCCTGCACTCCTGTGAGTGTCCCGCGTGTCCCCAGGGGTCCCCTGGGTGCCCCGAAACCCCGCAGTGACCCGTCCCACAGTGCCCACCCTGTGCCAGGCCCCGTGGAGCTGCGGGGGGCTGCACTGGGCAGGGATCCTGTCCCCACGCTGGTGTGGGGGTCCCAGGGGCTCTGTCCCCTTGTCCCCCTGCTCACAGAGGGCCCCTCTGTCCCCACAGTCTGTAAAACCTGCATTGTTCGTTACCTGGAGACCAACAAGTACTGCCCCATGTGCGACGTGCAGGTGCACAAAACGCGGCCCCTGCTCAGCATCCGGTGAGCGCGGGGGGCTCCTCTGGGGGGGCTTGGGGAGCTCAGGAGGCTCGGGGGGCTCAGGGGACTCAGAGGGCTCGCAGGGCCCCTCACGCCCTGTCCCTGCTCCAGGGGACAGCCCCAAGCACCTGGAGCAGGGGGACCCTGGGGCTCTGTTGCCAGCCCAGGAGCAGCTCAATCCTGGTCCCACTGGTGTCCCCATCCCTGTGGCACCTCCATCCCAGTCCCACTGCTGTCCCCACCCCTGCATTGCCCAGCTCTGTTCCTGACCCTAAATCCTGCAGCAGAGGGGATTTGAGGAGCTCTCCAGGTGGGAGGGGAGTAGGGACAGGGGGAGATGCCACCACGGAGGGAAGAGCACTTGGTGACATGTGTGTGGCAGCAGAAAGATGGCGGGATGGGTGCCCTGTGTCCTTTCCCGCAGATCCTGGACCCCATCGGTCCATCCATCCATCCATCCATCCATCCATCCATCCATCCATCCATCCATCCATCCATCCATCCATCCCTTTCTTCCCTTTTTTCCCCATTTTTTCTGGCTTGCTATAATATTTACACTCCCATGACTCCTCCAGAGTCTCTGTCTCTGCCTGCAGGGACGGAGCCGCCACTGCCCCCGAGCCCTGGGGGGTGGTGGCACCTCCATGTGGTGCCAAGGTGGGGAAAAATGTGGGAAAAATTGGGGAAAACTGGGAAAAAGTGGGAAAACTGGGAAAACCATGGGGGAAAACTGGGGAAAACCTGGAAAAACTTGGAGATTTGAGGCCTTGGGATAAGGAAGTGGGGATTTGGGAGGGGAACTGGGGTTTGGGGGTTTTGGGATGGAGGATTGGAGATCTGAGGCTTTGGGATGGGGAACTGGGGGTTTGAGGGATTTGGGATGGGGAATTGAGTATTTGGGGTTTGGGATGGGAAACCCAGAGGGGAGCTGGGGGAAGTTTGTGCCTGGAGGTGCAGGGCACAAACTGCTCTTGAATCCCACTGATTTCTCCCACTTTTCCTGTTTCCCCCCCTCCAGGTCGGACAAAACCCTCCAGGACATCGTGTACAAGCTGGTCCCAGGGCTTTTCAAAGGTACAGCCAAGGATGGGGAGAATTTGGGAATTTAGGAATTTGGGAATTTGGGGTGTTTGAAACTCACTCCCATCCCCCTGAATTCCCAGGATCTTCCCAGGGATTTCCCATTCCCACAGGGACAGCAGGACACATGCACACGGCACCCATCCCAAACTTTGGGACAGTCTGGGAGCAGGAGCTGTGGATTTGCTCTGAGTGCCTCAGGAATGGGGAAAAGTTCAGGATTTGGGGTGTGGGGACCCAAAATCCCTCAGGATTGGGTGCCACTCTGGGGTTTATGGGATGGCTCCTGCTGGAGCTCCCACGGGAATTCCCTGGGCATTCTGGGATGTCCCCTGTGCCCCTTGTTGTTAACCCCGCCCCAGCTGTGGTGCTGTCCCCACTCATGTCCCTGTCCCCATCCTGTCCCTGTCCCTGTCCCTGTCACTGTCCCCATCCCTGTCCCTGTTCCCACAGATGAGATGAAGAGGAGACGCGACTTCTACTCTGCGTACCCAGTGGCCGAGGGTGAGTGTCACATGTCACAGGGTCTCAATGTCACAATGACAAGTGTGAGCGTCAATCTCACAATGTCAGTGTCAGTGTCACAGTGTCAGTGTCAGTGTTACAGGGTCAGTGTCACACTGTCAGTGTCCCAGTGCTGCAGTGTCCCAGTATCCCAGCCCGTGTCCCTGTCCCGCAGTTCCCCTGGGCTCACAGGAGGACCGTGGCGAGGTGGCTGAGCAGGACCAGGGCACGGGGCCCGAGGACGAGATCGTCAGTCTGTCCATCGAGTTCCACCGGGACTGCAGGTACGGCCGGCTCCGGTACCACCCAGGGCTCCGATATGGCTGGGCTCCGGTACCACCTGGGCTCCCGGTACTGCCTGGGGCCCTGGAACCACCTACAGCTCCCTGTCCCCATCTGGAACCCCAGCAGTGCCATCCCTGATCCCAGTGTGATCCCAGATCACAGCAGTGCCATCCCTGATCCACCTTTCCCCAATCCCTGTCCCATGTCCCTCCCCAGGGAGGACCAGAAAGGTGCTGTGGAGAACGGGGACCTGGACAAGGACAAGGTGAGCAAGGGGTGGCACAGTGGTGGCACTGTGGTGGCACAGAGTCCTCAGTGCCCAGCTGCCTGGGTCCCCCCAGACCCGGTCCCCCAGAGCTGTCCCTCCCCAGGCACCGCCGTGCCCACCCAGCCCCGGGCTGCGGTTCCTGCGCTGCCCCGCGGCCATGACCGTGCTGCACCTGGCAAAGTTCCTGCGCAACAAGATGGACGTGCCCAGCAAGTACCGGGTAAGCAGCTGGGCTTCTGGAATAGTTGGGAACCTTCTGGAATAGTTGGGAATGCTTGGGAATGCTCAGGAACGTTCTGGACCGTCTGTTTGGGAATGGTCGGGAATAGTCGGGAACATTCCAGAATGTTTGGGAATGGTCAGGAACATTCAGGAATGGTCAGGAATGTTTGGGAGTGCTTCTGAATGTTTGGGAATGTTTGGGAATGCTCGGGAATGCTTTGGAGTGCTCGGGAATGCTCGGGGAGCACTGCCGGGATTCTGCCACGCTCAGCTCAGCTCGGAGGGGCCGTTTTGTCCCCTCAGTGTTGCATCCACTGCTGATCCCTGCTTGTCCCAAATATTCCTTCTGGGCTGTCCCTTCCCTGGGGCTAGAGCCTTCTTTTTCCCATGGCTGGATCCATCCTTTCCCCGAGTCTGGATCTTTCCTTTCCCTTGGTTTGGATCCCTAATTTCTGGGGGTTTGGATCCCTCCTTTCCCGGGGTCTGGATCCATCCTTACTTGGAGTTTTTCCTGGGGTTTCGATCCATCCTTTCCCTTCTCCAGGTGGAGGTGCTCTACGAGGATGAGCCCCTGAAGGAATATTACACCCTGATGGACATTGCCTACATCTACCCCTGGAGGAGGGTGAGGAAATGGGGAAACTGGGAAAACTGGGAAAAGCTGTGCTGGGAATACTGGGAAAACCTGTACTGGGGAAACTGGGAATATCTAGACTGGGAAAACTGGAAAAATATGGTTTGGGGGGATAAAACAGGGAATCAGTCCTGGAAAAAATCTGTCCTTGGGGAAAAGTGGGAAAATTGGTCATGGGGGAGCTTTTCCCATAACAAATCCCAGAGCGGGGGATTGGTGGGGGGGTGAGGGGTGTGGCAGTGCCGGTGTCCCCGCGGTGTCCCTGCGCACTGCCAGCCATGCCCCGTGTCCCCAGAGCGGTCCCCTGGCACTCAAGTACCGCGTCCAGCCCTCCTGCAAGCGGCTCAAGCTGTGCCCGGCGCTGCCATCCGAGGGTACCAACACCAGCGGCGCCTCTGAGTGTGAGTCAGGCAGCGACAAAGCGCAGAGCCCCGGGCTGGCACCGCCGCCAGGGCTGGCATCGCCCCCCGCTCTGCCCGGCCCCGGGCACGGCCCCCCCGGGCATGCCCTGAACGGCTCCGCCTCGAACTGTCACCCGCTGCCACCCAGCTGCCACCCGGTGCCACCCGCCCGCGGCCGCAAAACCGCCCTGAACGGCAGCGTGGGCTCGGCCCTGAGCTAAAAACCTCCGGGGGCTGCTGGAAACCCTCCTGGGACTCCGAAAAATTCTCCTGGGACTCCAGAAACCCCTCCTGGGACTCCAAAAAATCCTCCTGAGACTCCAAAAAATCCTCCTGGGATTCCGAAAAATCCTCCTGGGACTCCAGAAAATCTTTCTGAGAGTCTGAAAACCCTCCTGGACTCTGGACATCCTCCAGGGACTCCAACCCCTCCAGGGACTCCAAAAAACCCTGCAGGGGCTGCTAAAAATCCTCCTGGAACTGCTAAAAATCCTCCTGGAACTCCTGCAGACCCTCCAGGGACTGCTAAGAACCCCCAGGGATTCCTAAAAATCCTCCTGGGATTCCTAAAACCCCTCCAGGGATTCCTGAAACCCCCTGCAGACCTCTATAAAAGTGGGTGTGTACATAGGGACAGAGCAGAGTTCTACGGAATTATTTTCTAATTTAAAAACGCGGAGAAGATGCAGAAATGGCGGCGGATATTTTTAAATGTGCTTTGGGTTGGTTTTGTTTGTTTTTTTGTTTGCTTTTTGTTTGGTTTTGTGGTTTTTTTGGGGGGCTTTGAGGTTTGAGTTTGACTTGTGGAAGATGCAGGCCCCTCCCTCATCCCACCCCCGGAGCTGGGAGCTGCCACACCCCCAAATTCCCACATTCCCAAATTCCTAAATTCCCACATTCCCAAATTCCAACATTCCCATGTTCCCAAATACCCGCATTTCCAACATTCCCATGTTTCCAAATACCCGCATTCCCAAATTCCCACATTCCCATTTTCCTCCATTCCCACATTCCCGCTTTTCCCGGAAGTCTTCAAGTCTCCTCCTCCTCCTCCTCCTCCTCCTCCTCCTCCTCCTCCTCCTCCTCCTCGCCGGGCCGTGGTTGCACAGGTGAGGGCCAAGCACAGAACCCAAAACCCCAAAAGCCCCAAAACTCCCAACCACCCCCCCAGCCTCCCCGGGCTCTGCTGCAGGATTCTATTTCCCATTTTGGGGGTTTTTTTTGTGGTTTTTTGTGTTTTTTTCCGGGGTTTCACACTCCACCTCATAGCTGCCAGCTCCAGCAGCTCCAGCTCTTCCCAGATCCCATCCTGAGCATTTTTGGGGGATTTCTTTGCTTTCCCTGTGGGCTCTGCCCTTCTGCACAGTAAATTCGGGGGTTTTGGGGGTATTTTCCTCCAGCTTGGAGGTGGCAGCACAAATCCCCTGGATTATTTTCTCTTCCCAAAGTCCTGACAGCTCCAGGAAAATTTGGGGGCACCCAAAGGTTGGGGATGGAGCTGCTGCTGCTCCCCGTTTCCCATGATCCCAATTTTTTTTTTTTTTTTGTTTTGTTTTTGTGTATCACCCTTCCCAGCCTCTCCTCCTGCCCTCATGGTGCGTTTGTAATAAAAGAAAATAAAAATTAAAATCAGATTTTGGCGCCTTTTGGCCAGGAGGCTCCGGAGAGGAGCAAGCGTGGGAAGGGAGCAAATTCCTGCAGGGAATGAAGCAATTCCTGCATGGAATTAAACAATTTCTCCACGGAATTCAACAATTCCTCTGTCTAGTTCAACAATTCCTGCAGGGAATTCAACAATTCCTCTGTGGAATCCAATAATTCTTGCATGGAATTCAGAATTCTTCTGTGAAATTAAACAATTCCTGTGTGGAATTCAGGCATTGCACTGCCTGGCCTGGGACACTGCCCGGGCTGGGCAGGGCCATGATTTGGGTTTGGGGGCGTTTTAGTGTTGGGTTTCCCTCTCAGTACATCCCAGACTGTTCAGTGTGTTCAGATCACGTTTATTGTCCTGGGAATGATCCCAATTTCTGGGAATGATCCCAGTCCCTGGGAATAATCCCGTTCTCCAGGGCTTGTCCTCGGTTCAACCTTTGCAAACCTCGGGTCCGGCTTTGGAAATGAACAAACACCACAGGGGCAGCTGCCCAGAGCCTCCTGAGAGATCCCACAGAGCCCACAGAGTCTCCTGCCAAATTCCACAGAGCCTCCCACCAAATCCATGCACAGAGCCTCCTGCCAAACCCCACATCCTGCAGGTCCCTTCATCTCAAACCCCACAGACCCCTCCTGCCCAAATCCCATTGGCCTCTGCATCCCAAATCCCACAGGTTCCCCCATTCCAAACCGCACAGGTGCCCCACCCCAGGGCTCTCACACCTCCAGGTTCCTCCTGCCAATCCCACTGTCCAAAGGCTGATTTAGGGTCCCTCCCTCCAATCCCATTGTCCAGAGGCTGATTTGGGGTCCCTCCCTCCAATCCCATTGTCCAGAGGCTGATTTGGGGTCGGGAGGCGAATCCCTGCAGCCGGGGCAGCTCCCGGCGCTCCAGAATTAGGATTTCATTGGAGTTTGGAGCCTCTCCTCCCCCGTGCGGCCGTGCCGGGGTCGGGATGGGGATCCCGGTGCTGCCGGTGCTGCCGGTGCTGCCGAGCCCCGCTCAGGCGCGGGGATGCAGCGGCGCCGCCTGCACCGCGTCCTCCCGGTGGGAGCCGTCGCAGTACGGGGGGCTCCGGGTGCGTTTGCAGCCGCAGAGCAGCGCGGGGCCGGTTCGGGTGGGGGTGAAGCGCAGCGAGGACAGCCCCGGGGCCTCCTTCTTGTGGGAACCGTCACAGAAGGGCTGCGGACAAACGGGGACGGCGTCAAGGAGGGGTTTGGGGGTGGCCGGATGCTCCCCCGGGGCTACCGTGAGCATCCCATCCCATCCCATCCCATCCCATCCCATCCCATCCCATCCCATCCCATCCCATCCCATCCCATCCCATCCCATCCCATCCCATCCCCGGAGCCCCCGGACCCTCCAGTGCCCCCCGGGGATTCCCAGTCCCAGATTCCCCGGAGCCCCCTGGGAGCCACCGCGGAGTCCCCGACCCGGGAAGCCCCGGAACCTCCCGGGATCCCGGTTCTCCCGCCCCCCACCCCGGTTCTCCCGAACGCCCCGGTTCTCCCGGGCCCCCTGGCCCGACCTGGCGCTTGCTGTGCCCGCAGGCGCACCAGCCGTAGGTTTTCCCCTCCTGCAGCTCCACCGGGAACGGCTCCTTGGCGGCGATCACCGGCTGCGGAGGGGGCGCAGAGCAGAGCGACGGGACCCGCGCCCCCCCCGAGACGTCCCGGTACCGGCGGCCGTCCCCCGCCGCCCTCATCAGCGAAACGAGCGCGGCCGCTCTGGGCCGCAGCATGGTCCCGGTGCCGGTCCCGGTGTCGCTCCCGGTGACCTTCCCCGCGCGGCTCCTCCTCCTCCTCCTCCCGGCGCCGCCGGAAGAGCCGGGCGGGCTCGGCGGGAGCGCGGCTGCGCCGTGCGGGGCCGTTCCGAGCCGGGACAGGATCCACTGCCGCTCCTGGCGAGTGGTCCCGGGGCTCGGTACCGCCGCCGCCGCCGTCACCCGCCTCCGGTGCCGGTGCCGGTGCCGCTGCTCCATCTCAGTGCCAGGTCCCAGTGCCGGTCGCGGTTCCCAGTGCCGGTCCCGGTTGCCGCTCTCAGTCACGGTGCCCCATCCCACTCCGGTACTCGCTCCCAGTCAGCGATCCTGGTTCCCGTTCCCAGCACTGGTCCCGGTCCCGGTGCTCCATCCCAGTGCCGATCCCGGTTCCCGATCCCGGTCCCAGTCACGATTCCCGATCCCACTGCACGGTCCGGGTGCCCGGTCCCCGTGCCCGATCCTGTTACCCACTCCAGGGCCCCAGTCCCGGTCCAGGTCTCGATCCCAGTGCAGGGTCCCAGTTCCCATTCCCGGTGCCCACTCCCACTGCCCCACATCCCAATCTGTCCTGATCCCGGTGCCGCTCCCTTTCCCAGGCAGAACACCTGGCTCAGGAGCACATCCCTCCCTCTCTGTGCCTCAGTTTGCCCCCCGGTGCCCCCCGGGCCTTCAGCCTCGGCCCTGGGAATTCCCGGAATCCTGGCTGGAAGGGCTTTTGCAGTGGGAATTCCAGGAATCCTGGGTGGGAGGGCTTTTTCAATGGGAATTCCCAGAATTCTGGATGAGAGTGGCTTTTCCAGTGGAAATTCCCAGAATCCTGACATGGGAGTGTCTTATCCCACGCTCCAGACCCGATTTTGGCAGGAAAGGGGCCAAAGCAGGGGCAGCATGAGCCTGTGGATTTGGGGCTTCCAAGGAATAAATGCTTGGAAAAAAGGAGGATTCAGGAGCTGCTCACCAGCACAGCAAGAGGGTTTGGATTTAATGGGGGCCATCATTGAGGGTTTTTTGGGAAAACTCCCCTTTTTCCCACTCATTCCTACCTGGGGACTATCCCTGGCTTGGGATTCCTTCACACATTCCCAGCACCAGGCAGGGAATTCCCATTCCAATTTAAATTTGCCCCCTTTATCCTTATTAAAAACCAACTCGCAATTAATATTAATATTATTTATTATAATAAAGACCAGTCAAGCAGCGTGAAAAAAATATATCTTAGCTACATTACCTTAAATTGCCAAAAATATACACATTTTTCTCTTTCATTTAATATTAAAAACAAACAAACAACCAACCTAAAAATGAATAAAATAAAGAAAAAACACAAAAGGACACATGCAACAATCCTAAATGAGAGCATCAAAATGGGTAAAGAAATGTACCCCAGTGCAACTGAAACACAGATCATCTTTAGCTTTTCCTTTTGTCCTTTCCCTTCCCCCTGCTCTCCCGTTTTTGTTTTTCTTTTTCCACAGGGATTCACCTGGAATTTCCCAGCTCCCCCTCCTTCCTCTGCCCAAGGGACATTTGGGGTGGCTGGAGGTGACAGCTACTGGGGTTTGGGAGCCTTTGGAAGGTTGGTCACAGGGAGAGGTGTAAGTGCTTTCTGTCTCTGATCCCCAAATCTCGGAATTCCGGGGAGCCGGAGGGATCCAGCTCTGGGAATTCCTGGATCCAGCTCTGGGAATTCCTGGAGAACCAAAGGGATCAGGTTCCCCTGGTTGTGATCCTGCCTAAAAAACCCCAAATTCCCGGATTTCCTTCCTCTTCCAAAGCCTGGGCTCCCCAGCATTCCCGCAGGAGCCAATTCCAGCATTTCCAGCCTCTGGATTCACCCCTAAGTGCCTCTCGCTGACCCCTTTGGTGCCCTGGGCTTGTCTGGCGATTTGGGCATGGACCCCAAATTGGGGGCGATCCCAACTCAGATTTTGGGTGTCCTGGGGGATCAATTCCCTTCCCAGCCCTCCCTCCCTGCTCCTCACATCTTCCGGATCCCCCAGGGTTGGATTTTGGAAGAATTGGGACATTTGGGCACAACTTTGGGGTTTTTGGGGTTGTAAATGGGGCTGGAGGCCACAGGCAGCACTGCAGGGATTTGGGATCCCAGAGCAATGTGGGGATTTGGGATTTGTGATAAAAAGCAAAAAATAAAATAAAATAAAATAAAATAAAATAAAATAAAATAAAATAAAATAAAATAAAATAAACCCCAACTCCTGGCCACACCCAGCTGGCAGAGCCCCCTGCCCATCCTCCTGCTGGCCCAAAGCTGAGATTTGGCTGTTCCCAAATCCCGAGGATCTGCGGGATGGCAGGCATAGCCACCTCACACCATAACAGGCTGGGAGACAGCCCCAAAATTCCACATTTTAGCCCCAGTTTGAGACTAAATTTGCTTTCACCATCACTGCCAAGCCCGAGGCTCTTCAGGAGGGAGGTGGGGGGGACATGGGGTCCCCGTGCCAGGGGTGTCCCCTTGCCAGGGGGTCCCCATGCCAGGAGGATTTTGGGTGGCACCTCCAGGGGGGCCAGGGAGGGGGAATGACCCAGCTTGGGGTGGGGGGGAAAAGAGAAAAATCCAAAGGAATTTCAAAGTGCAAGAAGGGAATTGTGCTGGAGCGGGTTTGGGGACGGGGATCCCAAAGGATGGGGCTCCCCAACAGCTTCTTAAGCTCATTATAACCTCTGGATAGATAAATCCCATTATATATTTAATATATATTTCTATTTCTGAGCAGCCAGTGGCTCTGTCCAGTTCAGAGCTCCAAGCTGGGAGCAGAAAGGGTTTGGTATTATTTTTTTCTCTGTTTTTTGTTTGTTTTGTTTTGTTTTTAAGACAAACCTTGTAGTGTGAATCTTAGGGAAAAAAAAAAAAAAATAAACAATTAAAAAAGGAAATTCAGCGGAGGATTTCGCCTGGGCCGAGCTTTGCCAGCACGATCAGCGCAGCCCCACTGCTGATAGCGGGAATAGTGCAAAGCAGGAAGGGCAGTGGGGATGTGCTGAACATGCACAAAGGTCCCAAAGTTCGGGATTTGGGGCTCTCCCAAAGGAGTTTCCGTCAGCTGGAGTATTCCCAGGAGCTCTGGATTTACCCAGGGATGAGAGAAGGAGGGGCATTGGTGCGTTTGGTGTTGGTGTTCCCCTTCCCAGAGCTGCTCTGACTGTCCTTCCTTCCTTCCTTCCTTCCTTCCTTCCTTCCTTCCTTCCTTCCTTCCTTCCTTCCTTCCTTCCTTCCTTCCTTCCTTCCTTCCTTCCTTCCTTCCTTCCTTCCTTCCTTCCTTCCTTCCTGCCTTCCTGCCTTCCTGCCTTCCTGCCTTCCCAGTTCAGAGGAAGCCAATTCCCGGTGGATATTCCAGCCTGGAGATGGAATCGAGGTCAAAAGGTGGAGAACAACAGAAGTTCTGCCATCCCAGGCTCAGGACTGAAGTCACTGTCCCATTCCTTGGAGATCCCTCTTTCCAGGACCAGTGGAAGAACGTGGTTTTGTGGGAATGATTTGTGGTGGGCGGGAAAACGCAGGGACCACATTTAGGATTCTCCTCCCTGCAAAGATTTTCATCTCCAAACTCTGGTCCAGGAATCCTCTCCCAGGTCCAGGAGCTCCTGACCTTGGACAATTCTGGCTGTGGCCCCAGCTGAGACGTTGGCCTTTGGGAATTCCAGGAGGGAAGGACAGTCCTGCCCCTCTGGCAGCTGGCACAGGTGACAACGTCCTCCCAGGTGGTGCCACCTCCTGCCCACCTCCATCCATCCTCATCCATCTGTCCTTCCAGGCTGGATCAGCCTCCAGATAGAGCAAAGCCCAGTGGGAAAAGCAGGGAAACCTCAGCTTGGGAATTCTTCTGGATGTCCCCACCTGGGCACAGCCACCACATCCTCCCCTGGCAGTGCCACATCCAGGGTCACATCCTTGGACACCGCCAGGTGACATCACATCCTTGCCCAGCAGTGCCACATCCAGTGCTGGCTCTTGGGACACTGCCAGGTGCCACCATGTCCTTTCTCCAGCAGTGCCACATTGAGAGTCATGTCCTTGGACACCTCCAGGTGCCACCACGTCCTTCCCCAAGGATTTGGGGGGTCTCTGGTGCCACGGGGGCTCCCCACGCTCCGCTGGAGCTCCCTCCGGCACATGGAGCAGGGGACAGGTGACCCCACCTTCACTCCTGGTGGCACCAGAGCGGTGACAGCCACCGTGGCTCCCGAGGCTCCTCCTGGGCCGCTCCTGGGAGCGCCAGGCTCCGCCGGTGCCGCGGGGAAGCCGCGGTCCCTGGGAGAGGATTGGCTGCGGGCTCGGGGCCGGGGGGCTCCTAGCCCTTGTCCTGCGCCAGGGGAGCGCCCTTGTCACCCAGGGGCTGTGGGGACAAATGGGGACACGGCTGGATCAGGGGGGACACGGTCTGGAGGGACGGGGATTGGGGGAGGAAGGAATCGCAGGGACAGGGATCAGGGCAAGGGGACAGGGATCGGGGGACAGGGATTGAGGGACAGGGGTTGAGGGTCAGGGACTGGAGGAGGAAGGAATTGCATCTTTCCCCAGCTGTTCCCAGGCTGTCCCCGGGACTGTCCCCAGACTATCCCCACGCTGTCCCTGCCCTGTCCCCGCCCTGTCCCAGCCTGTCCCCAGCCCCGGCCCGTGCCGGCCCCGTACCCACCGTTCCTTTTGGGGTGCTGCCGTCGGGCTGCAGGCTTAGGAAGGGGTTGGGGGCCATGGCCGGCCCCGAGCCCAGCGGGGGGGTGGCCTGGGGGGCCAGCAGGGCCCCGCCGGGGTTCAGCTGCTGCGGGGACAGTGAGGCCAGCAGGGAGCCCCCGCTGGGCGCGGCCGAGGTCAGCAGCGCGCTGGGGCTGGGGTGCAGTGGGGCCGAGGTGGCGGCCAGCAGGGACAGCTGGGACGAGCCCGACATCTGCAGCCGCTGCAGCTCCCGCTTCTGCTGGATCTGCTGCATCATCTGGAACACCAGTGCCTGCTGCTCCTGCGGGAATGGCCGAGACACAGCTCAGAGTGGGGACAGAGTGGGGATAGAGCGGGGACAGAGCGGGGATAAAGTGGGGACAGAGCACTCTGGCACAAATCCCCCACAGTTCCAACCCATCAATGCAGCAATTTCAAATCTGTGAAATTCACCATCCTGAAATCCCAAACTGGCTCTGAATTCCAGGTGAACAGGCCCCGGGGGAAGCAAAGCAGGCTCAGGGCTCACCTGCATCCCAAGGTACGCCCTGGAATCCAGGAAAACCTCCCTGAAATCCGGGAAAACCGAAGGAATCGCTATGGCAACCACCGACCCTCGCGGCAGCCGGAGCTGCTATTGTCCTGTCCCCGCGGGTGACACGGTGACATCAGCTGCCCTCGGAAATTGGCTTTTTCCGGGATTTAAAAATAGCCTGACCCAGAAATGCATCCAGAGCAGCGGGCTGGGCTCCTGGTTGGAACGGGCACAGCTCAGCCCTGGTGACAGCGCTGGTGGCACTCCTGTGTCCCCCCAGGCAGGGTGGGGACAGCGCCGAGGTCTCTGCAAGGCCAGGGGCTGGGGTTTGTCACCTCAGGGACCTGACTGCCACCTCAGGGACTTGTTTACCTGCCTCAGGACCTGTTTGCCACTTCAGGGGCCTGTTGCCACCCCTCCATCCCCATTCCTGGGACAGGGGGTGCAGGCAGGGAGCCAAGAACCCCAGAGCAGCCACCTTTTGGAGGCCTTTCGGTGATCCCAAAACCCTGAGCCAGCTGCGGAGCCTCCTGGGCACCTCCAGCTCTCTGTGTGGACGTGCCCAGATGCGGCTGAGCTGCCTAGGATTGAAACAACTCAGGTTTTATCTCTCTCTAACCCCCAGCAGGGTCCTTGGCACATTCTGCCTCTCCTGTGGGCCCAGGACACCTGGGACACCAGGACACCGGGGCCAGTCTGGGATCCAGCAGGATTTGCATCCTGGGATGACTCCAGGAGGGAACGGCTCTCTCAATTCCCCCTTCCCGACTTCCCGGAGCTCCCGCCTTCTCACCCCCTCAGGATGTGGCAAACTCAGACTAAACTCAATTAAACTTCTTTCCTTTGGTACAAAAAGAGTCCAAATCCCACCTCCCCTCCCTGGGAGCTGCCACACCCTGCCTGGAGCTTTGATCCTCGGGATTTGGGATGCTCCCTCATCCCAAATTCCAAAACCAGCTCTGAATTCCCTCACCCAGCCCACAGTGGTTTCAGACTCAAAAGGCTCAGAGGATTCGGGGACAGGAGGGAACCTCCTGTTTTAATTTCAGATTTTCCTCTCTGCTCTGAGCTTTTCCGAGCACCAGCAGCTTCCCCTCCCCTCTGTCCCTTACCGGGTTAAGCGGCTGGGAAGTCAGGAGCTGCTGCAGCTGCTGCAGCTGCTGCTCGTGCTGCTGCAGGACGTGCCGCTGCTGCTCCGTCAGGGGGCTCAGGCTGGCCACGCTGTGGGAACACAGAGAGACACAGCAGCTGAAAAGATTTCCTTCCATGCCCAGCAGCATCCCAGGTGCAGGAGTGAGGGAGGAACGTATTTGTGAGAAGCACATTTGGCAGGAGGTGGGAAGCGCCTTGGCTGAGCTCTCCAGCTCTCTGCGGGAACACGCTGCAGGTAAATTCACCAGGGATACACGGATAATTCCACAGCTTGTGAAGGACCAGGGGTCCAATTTAGTGGCTGCTAAAATTCCTGCTGGTCCCCTCCCTGTGGACACAATGCCTGGGATCACCTGGGAACACTGAGCACACTAAGCCAGGCTCCCCCAAGCCAGGCTTGGGGACAGCTCTCCAGAGCAGTCAGTGTGGCCAGAACCGCTCCCTCCCTCACTCCCCGGAGCTGAGCTGGGCTGCAGAGGGCAGCGCCGCCCATCCTCACCTGCTCAGGCTGGTGGAGAGCTGCAGGGCCGGGGCCGCGCTCGGAGGCGGGGCGGGCTGCGCTCCGTTCAGGCTCCCCAGGATCCCGTTGAGCGGCATCTGCTGGGCTCCGGCCAGGCTGCCCAGCAGGCCGTCCACCATGGGCACCGCCGAGAGGCCGTGGCTGCCCCCCGAGGCTCCGGCCAGCCCCCCGCCCGCCGCCCTGGCCAGGCCGTTCACCTGCTGCGCCCCGGGCAGGGGCAGCGAGGCGGGGCTGGGCTGCAGCATGGGCAGGGGCGGGGGGGTGCTGTGGAAGGACAGGGAGGAGCTGCTCCTGCTGGGACAGCCCGAGTGAGGGTCCTGGGGGAGAAACGGACACAGAGCATCGGGCTGGGGCGGCTGCCTGGGGGCAGCTCGGGGTGGGAAGGGGGGAGCTCCGGTGGCTCAAGTGTGAAGGGTCCCAGAACTCAGGGAGGTCCCAGAGCTCAGGTCCAGCCCTGCTGGATGTCCAGCATCACCTGGAGGCGCTCCCACCTGGCGCTCCAGCTCTCAGCTACTCTACCCAGCCCTGGGCGCTGCAGGGAGAGCCTGATCTCTGAGCCTGGGCTAGCAGGATTTACCAGCTGGCTACCGAGCCCTGGGGCTGCTGCACTGCCCCTGCCCGAGGCCCTGCCCGGCCGCCGGTGGCCGCAGGGGCCACTGTACCTCGGAGGACGTGGACAGCGAGTTCTCGATGCCGAAGCTGTTCTTGCACGGGGGGCTCTTGCTGATGCTCAGCGAGTCACTGCTGCAGACTGCGAGGGAAGAGGGGCGAGGCAGCAGAGTCAGGGCTGGACCCTGAGGTGGCCGTGGGACAGATCCTGTCCGCTGTGACCCTTCAGCCACCCCCAGGGCACAGGGACACGTCCCTGGATGCCCTCAGCTCCGGTTCCCTCAGCCCCGGTGCCCTCACCATTGGCAGGCAGGATGTACTGGGCCTGGCTGCCTGGGCCGTTGCTGCTGGTGACCACGGGGAAGGGGACTGACAGCTGGACATTGAGCAGCTGCAGCCTCTCCTTCTTGGCCGTCAGTGTCATGATCTGCTCCTGCAGCCGCTGGTTCTCCTTCTGCAGCGAGTGCAGCGCCTTCAGCATCTCCACAACTGCAGGAGGACCGGGGGGGGGGCAGGAAAAAATGGCGGGGGGTAAAGGGAGGAAAGAGGAAAGGGGATCACAGGATTCACAATCAAACCCCAGAGCGGGAGGGACCGTCCCCACAGCGCTGCCCCCGCTCCTCTCCCCGGCACACACTGGGGCTTTGTCGCTGCCCAGCTCCGCTGCCTGCGGGCACAATCCCAAAATCCCAGCGGCTCCCACCCCGAGAGCCCCGGGAGCTGCTCCGCCGCCCCCCGGCCGCACTCACTGTTCACCCCGGCCTCGCCGTTGCCCTGCTTCTCCAGGAGCTGCTCGATGTTGGGGGTGGCCTGTGGGACATTGTCCAGCTGCCCGCTGCTGCTGCACGACACGGTCTGGTCGAAGAGGGTCGGCAGGCTGCTGATGGGGGACCTGGGGGGGGCGGGGGCGTCAGGGGGACCCTGCTCCACTCCCGGCTCCATCCCTGCTCCATTCCTATTGTATTTCCGCTCCATTCCCGTTCCATTCCCTGCTCCCATGGCTCCTCTGCCTGGCCCCGAGTGGCAGCAGCCCCCCGGGCCCTCCCATCGCATCGCATCCCATTCCATTCCATTCCATCCCATCCCATCCCATCCCATCCCATCCCATCCCATCCCATCCCATCCCATCCCATCCCACACCCCAAGGAGTGCGGCAGGAGCTGTTTCAGTCCCCCCCAGGCTGTGCCCTGTCCCCGCTGTCCCCAGGGACACTCACATGGAGGACAGGCTCTCCTGCGGGGACGTCCCTCGGCAGCCGAAGCCGCAATCTTCCAGGTCGGGCTCTGCGCGGGGACAGGGACAGAGGGCCCGGTGAATGCTCGGTGTGTGCCCGGTGTGTGCCCGGTCAGTGCCCGCTGGGGGGCACCGGGTGGTACCGAGCGGCACCAGAACCCAGCAGTCCCGGGAAGTACCGAACTGCACCGAACCGCACCGAACCGCACCGAGCAGCACCGGTACCAAGCCTCACCGAGCAGCCCCGGGCAGCACCGCACCGAGCAGCGCCGGCCCCGCGCTGCGCAAGGCGGCCCCGCCGGCGCCTCCCCCGGGGAGGAGCCGCTGGCACCGCCTGGCACCTCGGCACGGTCGGGGCGGTCGCCCCGGCAAGGTCACCCCGGCCCCGCTCTGCGCCCGGGCAGGCGGAGCTTTGCAAAGCCTGGAGCCGGTTTTGCCGAAGCCGCCGGGGGATGGGGCCGCAGGGAGGGAGGGACAAATCCCGTGCCAGACCCTGTCCCCGGCCCCTCGGCCCCGGCTGGATCCGGTAATCCCGGGGGATCGGCTGTCACTCTCCAGGGAGTGACAGAATCAGGTTGGAGCAGAGCTTTAAGGTCAGCCGGGATTGAGGATCCTTCCCCCAGAGCCGGCCCGGGTTCCTGTCGATTTCCAGGTGCTCCCTGAGGAGCTTCAAGGGAATCATGGAATGGTTCGGGTTGGAAAAGCCCTCCAAGGTCAGGAGGGCAATCATTAACCCAGCCCAGCCCTATCCCCACTCAGCCTGTGCCCAAGTGCCACATCCACGCGGTTTGGAACACTTCCAGGGATGGGGACTCGTTCCAGTGCCTGACCCCCCTTTCCATGAGGAAGTTTCCCCAATATCCAACCCAAACCTCCCCTGGCCCAGCCTGAGGCCATTCCCTCTCCTCCTGTCCCCATTCCCTGGGAGCAGAGCCCAACCCCCCTGGCTGTCTCCTCCTGTCAGGGACTTGTGGAGATCCAGCAGGTCTCTCCTGATCCTTCTTTTCTCCAGGATAAACATTCCCAGCTCACTCAGCCACTCCTGGCACTCCAAACCCTTCCCTGGCCACGCTCCAGTCCCTCCATGTCCTTTTTGGGAGGATCCCAAAACTGCCCCCAGGATCTGAGCTGTGCCCTCAGCAGTGCCCAGCTCAGCTTTGGCATCCAGAACCTTCCTCCAGAGCCATCCCTGTACCTCAGGAAATCTGGGATGGGGCTGCTGTGCACATGTGCAGGATATCTGCCATTCCAAGGGTAATCCAGGATAAATCCCATATTTATCTTCCCATCCCTGGAACGCTCACTCCCTTCACCCTGGGCCCTGTCAGATGTGGTGGCTCCAGCCTCAGCTGTCTCCCTGCCCCTCCTCTCCTTCCCCACACATTCCCATGTGCAGGAATCCTGGGAATCTCCTGCAGGGAATGCCAGGATTCCCAGCGGGATGCCCAGAACAGGGATTTCCTGCTGCTGCTCGGAATGAGCAAACGCAGCTGGGGCTGGGCAGCTCCTCCAGACAGGGCCAGGGGATCCTGGTTCCCTCATCCCCTTGGGAATGTCCTACTGGGACACTCTTCCAGGCAGGAATAACCCATGTTATATCCATAATTCCTGGATGTGGCCGGAATCTCCCAGTGCAAGATCCTGGAGCAGCTTCCAGTGCTGGAATTGGCTCCAGGAGAGCTGGAGAGGGGTTTGGGACAAGGGAGGGACGGACAAGACATAGGGAATGGGTTTAAACTGGGATAGGGCAGGGATAGATGGGGTTTTGGGAAGGAATTCCTCCCGGTGAGGATGGGGAGGGGCTGGGATGGAATTCCCAGAGAAACTGTGGCTGATCCATCCCTGTAAGTGTCCCAGGACAGCTTGGAGCACCCTGGGGTAATGGGAGGTGTCCCTGCCCATCTTTAAGGTCCCTTCCAACCCAAACCACGGGCACCCATTCCCCAGGAACACCCAATTCTCCCGGGACATTCATTTTCCAGGGTCACTCGTTATCCAGGGATCTTCATTCTCCTGGAACATCCAATTATCCAGGGATATCCATTCTCCTGGGCCACCCAGTTATCCTGGGACACGCATCATCATCTAGGGACACTCATTATCCAGGGCCACCCAATTCTCCAGGGCCACCCATCATTATCCAGGGCCACTCATTATCCAGGGACATCCAATTATCCTGGGACAGCTGTTATCATCCAGGGACACCCATTCTCCAGGGACACTCCCGAGGTGCTGCTGGCAAAGACACCATCCCTGTCCCCCTGTGGCAGCCCTGGCTGTCACCCCGAGGGACAGCAGCTGGAAAAGCCAGGAATGCAGTGGTGGCCACCTGTCCTGTCCTGTCCTGGTGGGAGGAATGCCAACCCGGACATACCTGGGAGCTCACGTACCTGCCCGGCTGCTCTCCGGCTGGCTCAGGAGGGGGTTCAGGGACAGCCCGGACGTCAGAGGGCTCCCGAAAATGTGCGAGGAAGGGAGGCTGAAGGTGGAACCCGCCAGGGAAAACACCTGCCCGGGAAGCAGGGAAATATCCTCGTTATTGCAGCTCTTCCCAGCTCCCACATTAAAAATATCTCCTGGAAGTCTGGTGAGAGGCTTGGCACATTCCCAGAGCTGGCTGGGAGCCAGGAGCCCTGGGAATGGTGTGGATCCAATTGCTCTTCCCAGTGGAAGTGTTCCCAATCCTGAGTATTCCAATTGTCCTCATTCCCATGTGTTCCCTGTCCTGACTGTCCCCATTCCCAATTATTCCCTGTCCCGACTGTCCCCATTCCCGCGTGCCGCCAGTCCCGAGCCCCAGCCTGTCCCAGGCCTCACCTGCGTGGTGGATCCGGCGGAGGAGGAGGAGGCGGGGAGGGAGCTGGCGAAGGGCGAGCGGCTGAGCTGCGGCAGGGCGGCGCCGCCCTGGTGCGGGAGCAGCCCCGAGGGCAGCGGCGTGCTGCACACCGCCCGCAGCGCCGCGCCCAGCGGGATCGGGTCCTTGTTGCTCGTGTAGATCCCTGCGGGACAGAGATTCCAATTTATCCCGCTGATCCCCAGGGAGAGATCCTGCCTGATCCTGCTTCTCCCAAGGGAGAGGAGATTCCTTCTGATCCTGCTTCTTCCCAGGGAGAGATTCCTTCTGATCCTGCCTCTCCCAAGAAGAGATTCCTTTTGATACGGCCTCTCCCAAGGGAGAAGAGATTCCAATTTATCCCACCACTACCAAGGGAGAGGAGATTCCTCAACTTTTGGGAAGTTGATCCAGGGGAGATTCCAGGGTGAAGGAAGGGGATGTGGATTTTTATGGATTCAGGAGACAGAACCCTGTGCAGCCAGGTCTGGACATGGCTAAATGTGCTGGAAAATTCTGGAAGAGGCTGGAAAAGGGATCTGAGCACACCTGAATCCCTCAAGGGGGGACCCACCTGAGCCCAGCAGCGGCGACTCCAGGCTGAGGCTGGGCAGACTCCCAGGGTGGCTGAAGCTCCGGGAAGAATTCCCGACGCTGGAGCTGACAAGGGATCCCCCGGAGAAGGGAGAGGAGGAGGTGGAGGTGGACCCAGCCAGCTGGGCCCCCAAAACCTCTTTGCCTTTGCCCGCCTTGGGCCTGCCGGGGCCGTGCTTGTTCTTCTTGCTGCCCTTGTGCTTCTTCTCCTTGAGCACCTCTCCCTCCTCGGCGCCCAGCGACGGCATCCGCTTGTGGCCGCTCCCGGCGGCGCCAGCCGTGCCAGCCGTGCCACCCGCGGGGCCACCAAGGGTGCTGGAGGCTTTGTAGTCCACAGGGGAGGCGTCGCGGGCTCGCGGCTGGCCCACAGCCGAGGTGGAGAAGCGCATGATGGAGCCAAAGCCGGAGAAGATGACCTTCTGCTCAAAGACGTCAGCCTTGGGGCCCTCGGAGAGCGGTGAGCAGTGCGAGGAGGAGCTGGAGCTGGCGGCCTTGCGGAACTTCTCATCCTCCTGCTCCAGCTTGGGGAAGGGCGCGAAGTCCTGGGAGCCAGGCAGGCCGCAGGAGGAGCCTGGGGACAGGTGGGGTCAGCACGAGGGGCAGGGGAGGGGTCCTGGTGCTTCATCGCTCTCCTCCTCCTCCTCCCTCATCCCTCTGCTTTTCTCCTTCATCCCTTGCCTCCTCTACTTCATCACTCCCTTCTTCTTCCTCCTCCACCCCTCTCCTTTTCTCCATCCCTCCCCTCTTCCTTCCTCTCCTCTCCCATCTCTCCTCTCCCACCTTTTCCCTCTCCCTCCTTCTTCTCCTTTTCCTCCATATTCATCCTTCCCCTCTTCTCCTTCATCACTCTCCTCTTCCTCCTCCTTCATCCCTCTCCTTTTCCTCCTCCATCCTTCTCCCTTTGTCCTTCATCCCTCCCCTCTTCCTCCCTCCCCTCTCTCTCCTTTCTTCTCCTTCCTCTCCCTCCTCCTTCTCCTCTCCCTCCCTCTCCTCCTCCTCCTGCCCCTCACCGGCCGTCTGGAAGGTTCCCCCGGCTGGGGCAGATCCGAAGCCTCCGGAGCTTTTCCCACTTCCTGTCTTCTTCCCCTTGTGGCTGCTGCCGTGGCTCGAGGATTTCCTGCCCTTGGCCTCTGCCCTGGCCACCTCTGAGCTCTCCTTGGTGGCCTCGTGGTGGCCACTGGAGCCCTGGGAGGGGACAGACACTGGGGTGACCCCAGGGACCAGAGCTGGCTGCAGCTGGGGCTCTTTTTTTTCCCCATTTTCCTGATTTTCCCGTTTTTCCTGAATTTCCCGATTTTCACAATTTCCTCCCTCTGCAGTGGGAATTGCCCTCTCTGCCCACCCAGGGCTGCTCAGCTCGGATCACTCCTGGCACAAGAGGGACTTTGGGACATCTCCTGCTGCTCGGTGGCACTGGGAATTCCACCCCAGGGATTGGGCTCATCCCAGGGAACCGCAGGGGATTAAAGGGGGAAGGGAGCGGAATCTCCAGATCCAAAAACCTCTGGATTTTGGAAACCTCCCAGTTCCATCCAGGATTTCAGATTCCTGCCTCAGGTGTGCTGCTTGCACCACTCCCATCCCACCTGGGGGATTTCCTTGGGAATGGGGTGGGATCAGAGATTCCCTGAGGGAATTTCCTCATCCTCGGGATGGGACAGGAGATTCCCTGGGATCCCTGCAGCCGTCCCAAAGCTCCAGCTGGGAATATTCCCAGGGGTTGGAGCAACACCAGATGTTCCCAAATTCCAGCTGAGCTGCAGGAGCCAGGGGAGACAGGAGGGTGAAGAATGTGGGCAGATGCCAGGAAATCCAGAATTTGGGGATGAGAGGGAGAATTATGGGAATTCAGCCAGGGGGAAAGAGGGATGAACCCAAACCCAGATCCCTCAAATCCCAATTCCCTTCAAATCCAGAGCCAAGGGCTCCAAATTCACCCATTTTAGGTAACATTACAACCAAAATTAAAAATATTCCTGTAATTATGGGATGGCCCAAAATGTGGGACCTTCCTGACATCCCTGACCCTGACCGAGCCCTCTTTGGGATAAATCCTGGGATCCAAGTCCATCCCTGGATTTAATCCCTCGACAGCTGCAGGCGCCAGATGTACCCGGAATTTGAAGGGATGGGAACGGGGGAATTCCGGGGAGAGAGAATTGGGATTTTCTCCTGCCAGCCCCAGATGTGGGAATTAAACCCTCCTGGATTTATGGGCTCAGCAGGAGAAATCGTCCTGATTTTTTCCTCGGGAAGGGGAGGGGAGAGGGGCCTGGGGGTGGGAATGGCCTGGTGAGAATGCCCTTTTCCCAGTTTTCTGGGTGGATTTTCCTGCCCTTTTCCCAGTTTTCTAGGTGGACTTCCCTGCCCCTTTTCCCTGGTTTATTGGGTGCATTTTCCTGGCCTTCCCTATTTTCCTATATGGATTTTCCAGTTCCTTTCCCCTGTTTTTTTGGCTGGATTTCCTGGGTGGATTTTCTTGCTCCTTTTCCCAGTTTTTTGGCTGGACTTTCTGGGTGGATTTTCCTGCCCTTTCCCCTGTTTTCTGGGTGGATTTTCCTGCCCCTTTTCCCAGTTTTCTGGTGGATTTTCCCCAGTACCTTCTCGGCAGCCACGGCCACGGGCGCTGGGGGGAGGCTGCTGGGGGACTCCGGCCGCTTTTTGTGCTTCTGCTTTGGCCTCTCCTTGTCCTTGCGGCTCTGGAAAAAAAACCAGGAACCTCTGGAATGCTGGAATTCCCAACACTGGGAAGGGCAGCACCAGATCCCATAAAGAAATTTTAATAAATCCCCATTCCAGCAGTTTTCCAGGAGCAGATCCCATAAACAAATCCCTATTCCCATTGTTTTCCAGCACAGATCCCATTAAAAAAATCCAAATAAATTCCCACAGTACTCCAGTGGCAGATCCCACAAGGAAGTCCAAATAAATCCATATTCCCATTGTTTTGCAGTGGCAGATCCCATAAAGGAATCCCATTGTTTTCCAGCACCTGATCCCATAAACAAATCCTGTGAATTCGGGGAATTTGGGGGATTCTGGGAGTTTTGGGGATTTTCTCACCTTTTTTGGCCTCTCGTGGTGGGACAGGTGCTTTTCCTGGGCCGGGGATGCCGAGCGGCTCCTCCTGCCCGGGAGGAAGGAGCTGCTCCCAGAATGGCGCGAGGTCTTCTGGGGGAAAACAGGAGGGAAATGGGGAAAAAGGGGGGAAAACAGGAAAAAAAACAGAGGGAAAAGGGGAAAGGAAAGAGGGGAAAAGGAAAAAAAAACAGAGGGAAAAGGAGGAAAATGAGGAAAAAGGGAAGAAAGAGGGAAAAGGGGAAAGAAAAGATGGAAAAAGGGAAAAAAGAGGGGAAAAGGGGGAAGAAAAGAGGGAAAGGGGGAAAAAAGAAGGAAAAGGGGGAAGAAGATGGAAAAGGATGAAAAAAGATGGAAAAAGGAGAAGAGAGAAAAGGGCAAGAAAAATAAATTAAAATTTCCTAAGTAAATGAAAGCTCCCTAAATAAATCAAATTCCCTAAATAAATCAAACCCACCAAATAAAATAAAAATTCCTGAAATACACGAAAATTTCCAAAATAAATAAAAAATTCTCTAAATAAATTTAAAATGCCCTCAAGAAATGAAATTCCCGAAAGAAATGAAATTCCCTGAATAAATAAAAGTTCTCTAAATAATTGGGAAGTCCCAGAATCCTTGGAATTCCTGGATCTCACCATTTTGTTGAAGTGGTATTTGCAGTAGCCGCAGTATTTGACATTGTCGACCTCCAGCACCTCCTCCTCGCACAGGAGCCCAGCCATCTGTGCACTGATCCCAGGAAAAACAGGGAAAATCCAGGAAAATCGGCAGGAAAGCAGGGAAAAAATGGCAAAATTGGTAGGAAAACAGGGGAAACCCGAGAAAATCAGCAGGAAAATGGAGGAGAAAAATGAAAAATCAGCAGGAAAACAAACAAAAAAAAACACCCCAGGAAAATCCATCAGATTCCACAAGTTCCAAAAGAATTCCCGAACTTTGGGAACTTCCCGGAAAAACCTGGAAAAACCTCCTGGGTGAGGAGGAGGAAGGGGCAATTCCAGTCCTAAATAACCCCATGGGGGGGATCAACGCCAAACCCCAGAGCCCTCAGGGACCGAGCCCCAGAGCCAGGGCAGGGAGGGAGCAGCTGGGGGCACGTTCCAGAGGCGAATTCCCGGGAATCTCACCAGGTGACGTGGAAGGCCTGGCGGCAGCCGTGCCGGTTGCAGGCCATGCAGGCCCCCGAGGCCGCCTTGCTCTCCCGCCCTTGCTCCTCGCAGATGTAGCAGGTCTGGGAAGGGGGGGAAAAAACGGGAAAAATACCACATTTTCCACGAGGAAAAGCCTCCAGGGATTCCCAAATCTCATGGGATGTGTTGGGTCAGGAGGGGTTTTGGAGCTTGGTGAGTTCCAGCCTTTCCCACCTTCCGCTCCTGTGAAGGAATTTCTGGGGCATCGAGGAAATTTTGAGGGATTTCTATGAAAATTCCAGGATACTCCCCAGTGAGATACACAAAACTTCTCCTTTTTCCCCCAAATCCCAACTGTCCCATCGGAACCAACATGGAATTCCATGGATTCCTTTGGTTCCAGTTGTTCCACCATGAAATTCCTCAAATTCCCATTTTCTCCCCCAAAACCCATCCAAATATGGAGGATCCAACACAGAATTCCATAGATTCAGTTGCCTCAAGTTGTCCCACCAATAAATTCCTGAAATTCCCATTTTCTCCCCAAAAATATGGAGGATCCGACAGAGAATTCCATGGATCCAACTGCTTCTCATCGTTCCACAAAGAAATTCCTCAAATTGCATTGATTTGGGGAAGATAGATGGGGAAGACCAAAAATTTCTCGGCAAATCCAGGGATTTCTTGGTTTTTAACAGAATCCGAGCAGCTGCGGGGTCAGGATAATCCGGGAAGGAGCCATGGGAGATGGGATGACCCCGAAATCCCGAAATCCCGGATTTTACCTTGTTGAAGCGGTCGTGGGGGACGTACTGGAGCACGATGGGCTCCATGGTGAGCACGTTGGCAAACTGCACCTCGGGGATGTACAGGGCACACACCACGTGGGCCCAGCCTGGAAAAGCAAGGGAAAATGGGAATTCAGTCCAGGAAACCCCCCCGAAAAAAAAAAAATTTCCATGCCAAAAAAATCTTCTGTCCCCAAAAACCCCAGGCCCATTTTGCGGGCAAAAGGAGGAGGGTGGATTTTGGGATTTTCCAGGTGGGAATTCCATGGCTCACCCCCATTGTCCGTGCGCTTCAGGGCTCCATCCTTGTGGGGACACAGCTCGCACCTCTGGAAGGGAGAAAAGACACCACAATTCACCCAATTTCAGTGATAAAATTCAAATTTCATCAGCTGTAATTGATAAAATTTAAATTTAATAAATAAAGTTTGTCAGATTTCAGCTATAAAATTCAGATTCCGTCAGCTTTAATTAAGTTTAATTGATGACATTGAAATTTCATCAATAAAATTCAAATTTCATGGATAAAATTGAAACTTAATCAAGAAAATTTGAATTTCATGCCAAAATCAATAAAATTCAAATTTAATAAAAATTAATCAATAAAATTCAAATTTCATCCATTTAATTCCAGGTTTAGGACCAGAAAAATTCCCATTTCTGCCCCAAAAAGGAGCTGCTGCCAGAACAGGGCTGTGGGAATGAGAACTGAGGAGGTTTTGGGGAAAAAATGCCTCAAAAAAGCCCTAAAAATGGATTTAAATGCCTGGGGCAAAGTTTTGCTTTTGGGGCTTTTTTAGGGCTGGTTTTAGGGGCTGTGGTTGAGGAGTAAAACCGAAAGCGGTGACTCAGAGTAAAAAAGAAATTGAGTTTTTATCTCTCTCTGCTCCTTACTTCCGCCTCTCGCGAGGTTTTTTCCTCCAGTTTTAGGGAGAAGTTTTGGTTGTATGGTCGTGGTTGGGTTTGGTGTCACCCCAAATCCAGGCTGAGAGGGTGTGGGGTTGTTTTTGGGGTGCCCCAAAATCTGGTGTAGGAAAATCTCCCCTGTGATTTCTTTTGGGGGTTTTTGAATTTTTAAAAAGGCCCCAAACCCAAAAATCTTGGAAAACCCCAAAAATCTTGGAGAACTCCATCCATGATTTTTCCCCTACTCACCACCCGGGCGGCTCTTTCCTGGGATTCACATTTCCGGCAGAACCAGGGGCCAGTGGGAACCTGGACAATTCCATAACAAGCTGGGAAAAAAGGCAAAAAAAACCCAAATAAAACCCTTTAAAATCCATTTATTTCTGATTTCTCAGGGGTTTAAAAATGTTTGGAGCAGGCTGGAAATAAACAGGAGGAAAATCAGGGAGAAAAACAGGATCAGCACCAAGAAATCATGAAAAAAAAAAGTAAACTAAACTAAATAAAATAAAATAAAAATGTAAAATATGGAGGAAACCATGAGTGGTAAATGGAGGCCTCCAAAAAGAGTTAAGAGCATTTATAAATTGTATTTTCTGCTAATTTTTTACTTTTTTCCCCTTGTTTTGGGGGTTTTCTCCTCTTTGGGACACAATTTTTCATTAAAAATTCAGGATATTCACAGAACTATCTGATGGGAAACAAGAGCTCTATAAAGGAGTTAAGGCCATTAATAATTTCTATTTTCAGCTCATATTCTGCATTTTTTCCTTGTTTTTCCCTGTTTTCCCCTGGCAGCCCCCACTGGCTCCAGCTGAGCTCGTTCTTGGCGCTCAGCCTGGGCTAAAGATGGACCCGGGGCTTCCTGGGAATTTCACTCTGCCTGTTTACTTCCCACTTTTTTACCCTGGTTTGCCCCATTTTCCCCTGCTTTCCCCCTGTTTTTTACCATTTTTCCCTGTTTTTCCCCATTTTCCCCTGTTTTTTCCGTTTTCTCCTCTTTTTTCTCCCTGTTTATTTCCTGTTTTCTTCCCTGTTTTTCTCTGTGTTTTCCTGTTTACTTCCTGGGGTTTTTTCCCTGTTTTCCCTGGGATTTTCCTTTATTTCTCCCTATTTTTCTCCCTGCTTTCCCTGTTTATTTCCTTTTTTTTTTTTTTTTTTTTTTTTTTTTGTCCATGCAGGATGAGCCTCCAGGGTTCCTTTTTGGGGTTTGAGTTATTTGGGGAGTAAAAACCTCCCCAAAGCCACAGGGGCTGGGCCGAGCTCCAAAAGGGGAATCACCACATCCTGCAGGGCCCCCAAAAACCCCAAATAAACTCCTTGAGCTTCCCACAGGCACAGACCGAGGCTCAAACCAGGCTCGGAGACTTTTCCTGACCCTCTGGAGCTGCTCCTGCACTTCTGAAACACTTCTTGAAAATCTGAAACTTTTCCTGAAAATCTGAAACTCTTCCTGATGTTCTGAAACTGTTTTTGAAAATCTGATACTGTTCCTGACCTTTAAAAGCTGTTATTGAATATTTGGAACTCAACCCAACCCTCTGGAACTGCTCCTGATCCCTAAAAACTGTTCCTGACCCCCTGAAATTCCTCCTGTGCCTCTGGAAATCTTCTTGAAAATCTGAAACTGTTCCTGATCCTCTGGAGCTGCTCCTGCACTTCTGAAACTCTTCTTGAAAACCCAAAACTCTTCTTGACCCTCTTGATCTGGTTTTGAAAAATCCAAAACTCTTCCTAATGCTCTAGAACAATTCTTGAAAATCTGAAACTGCTCCTGACCCTTAAAAATTGTTCCTGACCCTCTGGAACTTCTCCTGTGGTTCTAAAACTCTTCCTGAGAATCCAAAACTGTTCCTGATGCTCTGGAACTGTTACTGAAAATCTGAACCTGTTCCTGCCCCTCTGGATCTGGTTTGGAAAATCCAAAACTCTTCCTGAGACTCTGGAACAGCTCTTGCCTCTCTCAAACTGTTCCTGACCCTTAAAAACTGTTCCTGACCCTCTGGAGCTGTTCTGGACACAGGCTCACAGACAGGGCTGGACACAGGGACAGGGCTGGACCCACAGACACCCAGAACCAGAAGCAAGCACAGGGAACGGACGAGAGCGAGCAGGAGGAGCTGGAGATGCACCGGGACAGGAATGGGATAAAAACAACAACCGGGACAGGGATGGGCAAACAACAACCGGGACAGGGATGGGATAAAACAACAACTGGGAAACTGACAGGCTAAAACAACAACCGGGACAGAAACGGGATAACATCAGCGGGAAAACAGTGCGGCCCCAGCAGCCCGGAATCCTGGGCGCATTCCAATCAAACCGAGCAGGGATCGCCACTCCTCCGCTGCCTCGAATACCGATTTTAATCCGGATTTGTTTTGTTCACCGGGCCGAGGACAAACTTTCCTGGCCCGCTACCGTGAGCTGGGGGCGGGCTCGGAGTCATTTAAAATGCAAATCGCCCGTGTCAC
Source organism: Molothrus ater (assembly GCF_012460135.2). Lineage (NCBI taxonomy): Eukaryota > Metazoa > Chordata > Aves > Passeriformes > Icteridae > Molothrus > Molothrus ater. The sequence goes on along the minus strand of NC_050504.2, from coordinate 5,827,984 downwards.
CGGGAGCAGCGGGCGGAGGAGGAGGAGGAGGAGGAGGAGGAGGAGGAGGAGGAGGAGGGCTGCCTTCCTCCCTCCCTACCCTCGCAGGAGGCAGCTCCGGGCCCCGCGCCCCCTCCGGAGCTTCCCCGCGGCCCCCCCGACACCCCCGGGCCGGGCCGGGGGCGGCAGCGCCTCCTCCCTCCCTTCCCCTCCCCGCTAAACCGGGGGGCTCCGGAGGAATCCCCCCGCTCGCCACCCCCGGGGGGCTCCGCGGCTGCCCCAACTCGACCCCCGCCGTGTCCCCCCCTCCGCGGCCGCGCCACCTCGGCGGCGACACCGTTATTTGGAACAATAGCGCTAAAACAAAGCGCGCCCCCCCCGCCGCCGCCGCCGCCCCCATCCTCACCCCGCCCCGTCCCCGGGGGGTTTCGGGGGGCTCGGGGAGGGGCTCGGGGGGGCCGTGCCCGGCTCACCTTGGTGCACGGCCACATTGCAGCCGTGGCCGTCGCAGTAGACGAGCGGGTTCTCCGCCCAGCCGCGCTCGTCGGAACACACACAGCAGCCTCCCACCATCTCCTTCATACTTCCAGGAGGGTTTCCTGCCCCCCCGCCTCCCTCTGCGCGCTCCTCCTCCTCCTCCTCCTCCTCCTCCTCCTCCTCCTCCTCCTCCTCCTCCTCCTCCTCCTCCTCCGTGCTGCCCCCTCCCCGCCTCTCCCGGGGGGACCGCCGGGGGAGACAGCGGGGACAGCGAGAAGCCACAAGAGCGGGCGGGGCGAGGCGCTGATGAAGGGACCGGGGGACAGCGCGGGGACAGCGCGGGGACAGCGGGGGTTGGCGGATGTGGCTCCGCGCCACGCAGGTCCCCCCCCCCCTTTCTATCTGTCTCCCCCCCTTTCTGCTCGTCCCCCCCGTTTATTCCCGTCCCCCCCGTTTATCCCGGTCCCCCCGCTTGTCCCCGTCCCCCCCGGTTCGTCCCCATCCCTCCCAGTTTGTCCCAGTCCCCCCCAGTTTGTCCCCGTGTCCCCGTCCCCCCCTCCCGGTACAATCATGGCGGCGCCGCCCGCACGCTCCGGTAAAATTTGCGGTTCACGGATCTCGGCGCGGCCGGGCGGGCGGGTTTGCGCGCGGGTGATATTTTGGCTTTTTGGGGGTTTTTTGACCCTTCCCCAACGCTTTGGGATGAGGATTTTGGGGTTTTTCCCCCTCCAGCCCCCTGTGCCCGGCTGGCATCGCGCTGCGGGTTCGTTCCCGATGGAGCGCTCCGCAGAGATGAGCCGACAGCGCTCCGTAAATCCCATTATCCCGAAATTCCCGGATCCCGGCTCCGCCAGCGCCACCGGCTGTCCTGGCCCGAGACTCCTCTGGAAAAGGGATTTAACCCCTTGGCACCTTGGGAAAGAGGATAAATGTTCCTTCCCTCCTCGGGGGTTTGCGCGCGGCAGGAAGAGTGGTGGGAATCAGCGGGAAAACAGGGAAATGATCCTGGAATATCGGGAATATTTATTTATGGGATTGTATGAGCAGGAAATGTGAAGAGAAAGGATCTTGAAATATTTGGAATATTTATTTATGGGATTGCACCTGTATGAAAGGAGTAGAGAAAAAATATCCTGAAATATTTGGAATATTTATTTAGGGGATTACACCTGCTGGGAATGAGTGAAAAGATCCTAAATATTTGGAATATTTCTTTTCTGGGCTCTTTTAGTCCCCCCACCCCTTGTACTCCTGGAGAGTTTTGGGATGGATTTCCTGGCACAACATTCCACCCAAACACTCCAATCCCAAATCAACCACAATTCCTGAGGATTTTTAGGGTTTTCCCACCATTCTGATCATCCTTCCTGCTCTGAATATTCCATAATGTTACCATTTTCAACCTAAATAACATCCTGAGCCTCCTTTTCCTCATCCCAAAAACCTCTGGAATCTTGGCCTGGCCCATCCTGGGATTTCTTTCAACCCAAACCCCAAAATTCTGGGGTTTTTTTACCCTTTTTGAGAACCCCTCAAGCATTCCACCCACGATTTTCCCTTTATCCCAATCCCTGAAAATCCCTGCAGGGGCGGGAATTCACTCAGCCTGAACCCCCTTTTTTCCAAGGATTCTCCCTGTATTTCCCCCCCTTTTTTTCCCCCTTTTCCTTTTATCTTTTGTGTTTAAGGAATTCTGGCCTTTGTATCCTGGAGACCTGGAATTGTCTCGGGATCAGATTCGGGATTTCCTCCCTTCCCTTGCCCATGGAGATCCTCGGACTTGAACTTTGAAAGGATTAAATTCCCATTAAATTCCCATTAAATTCCCATGTCTGCTGCCTCTTGCCCAGTGCCCAATGCCCAGTGACCACTCTGCCCACTGTGCTGTGGCCAGTACCCAGTACCTGGTGCCCAACCCCTCCTGCCTGGTGTCCAGTCCCCACTGCCCTGTGCCCATTGCCCACTGCCCGGCGCCCTGTGTCCACTGCCCTGTGCCCATTGCCCTGTGCCTGGTGCCCGGTGCCCATTGCCCTGTGCCCGGTGCCCATTGCCCTGTGCCCTGTGCCCTGTGCCCACTGCCCTGTGCCCATTGCCCTGTGCCCTGTGCCCGTTTCCCGGTGCCCCGTGCCCATTGCCCTGTGCCCTGTGCCCGTTTCCCGGTGCCCGGTGCCCTGTGCCCATTGCCCTGTGCCCTGTGCCCGTTTCCCGGTGCCCGGCGCCCTGTGTCCACTGCCCTGTGCCCATTGCCCTGTGCCCACTGCCCGGTGCCCGTTTCCCGGTGCCCGGTGCCCATTGCCCGGTGCCCGGTGCCCGTTTCCCGGTGCCCGGTGCCCATTGCCCGGTGCCCGGTGCCCGTTTCCCGGTGCCCGGTGCCCGGTGCCCATTGCCCTGTGCCCGGTGCCCGTTTCCCGGTGCCCGGTGCCTGCTGTGCACGGGGCGGGCCCGGGGCGGCGGCGGGGGCGGGCAGGAAGCGCCCGCGGCCCCTCGGGCTCGGAGCCGCATCCGGCCCGGGGCTGCGGGGGCGCAGGAAACGGGAAGGGGAACGGGGAGAGGGGGGAGTGGGGGAGGGAGGACGGGGGGGAGAGGGGAGAGAGGAGCGGCCCCGGGCAGTGGAGGGACACAGGGGAACCTCCAAGGGGCACATCTGGACCCTCACCCATCCATCCCTCCATCCGTCCATCATCCGTCCGTCCATCCGTGGATTCCATCCCTCCTCTCTCAGGACAAGCTGGAGATTCGGGATTCTCCAGCCTGGCAAGGAGAAGCTCCAGGGACACCCCGGAGCCTTTCCAGGGCCTCAAGGGGCTCCAGGAGAGCTGGAGAGGGGACAGGAGACAGGGATGGAGGGACAGGACACAGGGAATGGCTTCCACTGGGGCAGGGCAGAGATGGACAGGATTTTGGGCAGGAATTCCTGGCTGGGATGGAATTCCCAAAGCAGCTGTGGCTGCTCCATCCCTGGATGTGTCCCCGGCCAGGTGTGACAGGGTTTGGGCCATCCTGGGGCATGGGGAGGTGGCCCTGCCGTGGCGGGGGTGGCACTGGAGGGAATTTCAGGTCCCAATCCCACCCAAACCATCCAGGATCCTTCAGTTCCTCAGATCCAGAAAATTCTCAACTCGGAGCCTGCCGAAAGCCCTGAGGGATCAGCAGGAGGGGACAGGCTGGGGACAAGGTGGGACAGGTTTCCGATGAGTTGGAATTTCCCACCCCCCCCCAGTTGCTCATTAGGAGTTTTGGGCCTGTGACCCGGGAATTAATCACTGCTGAGTGATTAATTGATTATTTAATTAATTAATTAATCACGACTAGGCCCTTGGCAGACAAAAAGCAGCCAAATTCTGGCACCTTTGAGGTTTCCCCCAAAATTATGTGGAAGAAGTCACCGGCACTGCTCCAGCATGGATCAGAACAAACTAATGAGTCATTAATGAGTAATTAATGAGTGACACCAATCAGCTCAGCCCTGACTCACATCTGTCCCGAGGCTGAAATATATTTTGGAGCTTTGCAAGTCCCAGGAATGGGAAATTTTGATGAAACTGCCCAAAATGGGTGTGAAGGGGTTTGGGATGGGTTTGAGGATTCCCCAGAGGAGCTAAAACCAGCTCTAATTAAGCTTCACATTAATTTAATGAGTGGATAAATTGAAACCATCGGTCCCGAGCAGGGTGTGGAGCAGTTGTGGCCCTGCTCTGCAGATTTTTGGGGTGATTTCCTAATTTAGACAAACCCTCCCCGCTCTCCCCTTCCTCCGCTCCGCCCTGCCTTGGTGGCAGCGGTGACACCAAAATAGCGGCGGGACCTGAAACTGAAACCGAGATTAGCAGCACCAAAGCTCGGCTTAAAGGGATCTGTCAAGGGTCCGCTCTGCCGGGATGGATTTGGGGGTTTGGGGGGCATTTTCTCCTTTTCTGCTGCTGGGTTGTGGTGTTGGGGTGGGGGCGTTTCCCCCTGCAAGGGTTCTGTCACTTCAATAACCTCAGGTGTCTTCGCCAAATTTTAAAACAAATAAATTTATTTATTTCATTTCCTTCCCAAATAAAGGATGTGAAGTGGCATATCCCTGAATCCTGGGACAGGGAATGTTTATTTATGGGGCTGCACCTACAGGGAAGGAGTAGAGAGAAATTATCCTGAAATATTTTGAATATTTATTTGTGGGGTTACACCTTCAGGGAATGAGTGAAGTGGAATAATTCTGAAATATTGGGAAAATTTTTCTTTGGGATTGCACCTGCAGATCCCAAAATCTGTGTCACCCTTGGGATATCCCAGGAAACTCCCCTGCCTTGGACCCAGAACAAAACCCAGGAGCAGTTTCCTGCCCGCATTCCTCTTTTTCTTGGGAACAAATTTTGAGGATAAATTCTAATTTATCGGGAATTAGAAATTCCCCCGGGAATTCCATTCCAGCCCTTCGGGCCGGAGGATTCCCCCGGAATCCAGGGAGCTCCGCTGGGCAGGCAGCTGGGGACCTCTGCTGGGAAAAGCTTAAAAATGCCCTTTTTTCCCCCAAAATCGCGTCTGGGCAGGCGGTGGGAGGGCGCCCTGCGGAGGGCGGCAGCAGCTCGGGTGTGCCCACAGCCCCCGGGGCGCCGGGAGAGCGTCCGGTCCCCGGGTCTGCAGGGGAAGGGAGGAACCTCCCAGACCTGGGAATAACCCGGGAGACCGAGCTGCCCCTACAGCTCATCCCAGCGGGACGCTCATCCTGGAGCTGATCCCACTGGGACCCTGGTCCTGGAGCTCATCCCACTGGGACCCTGGTCCTGGAGCTGATCCACTGGGATCCTGGTCCTACAGCTGATCCCACTGGGATCCTGGTCCTGGAGCTCATCCCACTGGGATCCTGGTCCTGGAGCTGATCCCACTGGGATCCTGGTCCTGGAGCTCATCCCACTGGGATCCTGGTCCTGGAGCTGATCCCACTGGGACCCTGCTCCTACAGCTGATCCCACTGGGACCCTGCTCCTACAGCTCATCCCACTGGGATCCTGGTCCTGGAGCTCATCCCACTGGGACCCTGGTCCTGGAGCTGATCCCACTGGGACCCTGCTCCTACAGCTGATCCCACTGGGACCCTGGTCCTGGAGCTGATCCCACTGGGATCCCTGGTCCTGACAGCTGATCCCACTGGGACCCTGGTCCTGGAGCTGATCCCACTGGGACCCTGCTCCTAGAGCTGATCCCACTGGGACCCTGGTCCTGGAGCTGATCCCACTGGGATCCCTGCTCCTAGAGCTGATCCCACTGGGACCCTGCTCCTGGAGCTCATCCCACTGGGATCCTGGTCCTAGAGCTCATCCCACTGGGACCCTGGCTCCTACAGCTGATCCCACTGGGATCCTGGTCCTACAGCTGATCCCACTGGGATCCTGCCGTTCATCCCTTTGGGATCATCATTCCCACAGCTGATCCCGGATTCCCATTCCCCACCTCATCCCAATGGCATTCCCATCCTGCAGCTCATCCCATGAGGATCATCACTCCCTGCACCTCATCCCTGCACCTCATCCCTTTGGGATCATCATTCCACAGCTCATCCAGGATCCCCATTCCCACAGCTCATCCCGATCCCTCCCTGCATCCCAGACTGGAGCTGGGAATTCCCTCGAAAAAAGGGGAATTTTTAATTAAAAAAAAAAAAAACAAAAACTGAGCAATGGGAATTTTAAACTCAAAGAAATGGGAATTTTTAATCCAAAGGAATGAGATTTTTTTACCCCAAAGGAATGGGATTTCCACTCCAGAGGAGCAAAGTTGGGGTTTTCCATTATTTTTCCCATCTTTGTTTTGCTTTCCTCCGACCCCAACCAAAAATGAACACAAGAATGGACTTTATGACCAAAAAAATCCAATATTTTGCTCCTTTCTCCCACTTAATGAAAATTCCCCTCCCTTTGGCTCTCCTGGAAGTGAAATTTTACCCCCAAACCACCCCAGATTTGCTGATTTTCACCCCAAACCAAGCGATTCCAGGCCAAAAATTGTATTTTCTTTTATTTTTAAATTTATATTTCTTTTATTATGTTTATTTCCACTGCCACTCCATCCCCCTCACTCTATCTCTTATTTAACGTTGGTGGGTTTTTTTTTTATTCTTTGGTAGCTTAAATTCCCTTAAAAACCTCAAAACCAAAGCAAGAATTATCATAATTAACATCAGGATGATAATTCTTATTTTCATGATTATTGTTGGGCAATTCTGCTGCTCCAGGTGCCTTTTTAATGAAAATTTTGAGGTATTTTGAATTTTTTTCTCAGCCCCCCAAATATTTACAGAACATTTACAGAGAATTTATTGAGATTTACAGAATATTTACAAATGATCACAATTATTTACATCCCAACCCCACGCACGAGCAGAGAAATGAACAAAATCTCTGCCCAAAATGTGAAATTTTAATAGAAAAAGTGATTTTTAGCCGTATTTACACCGGGATAAAAATCTGGGCCACTCCCCCCGCAATTCCCGAGGTTTTTTTATCCCTTGGAAAAATATTCCTGAGTTTTTTTTGGGGGGGAGCTGAGGGGCCTGGAGGTTGCTGGATTTAAATATTTATATTTATATATTTATATTTATACTCATATAGGATTCTTAATATATTTATATGATTTGTAATATATATTTCTATTATTTTTATAGGATTATAAATATAAATATAAATATTCATTCCCAGCGTGCATCCCGGGATTTTTTTTCCAACCCCACCCTCAAATTATTTTAAATTCCTTTTTTTTTTTTTTTAATAGAGAATACATTTTTAACCCCACCCGAAATTCCGTGGGAATTCCATGGAAAACCTCCCCTAAAATCCGCTTTTCTCGCCACGTTTTCGGGTTGTTTGGGGGATTTTTTTGGGAATAACTGCTCGAAAATCCCAATATTTTGCCGAGGGAATTTTCCGCTACTCTGCTCAGCGGGAGGGGGCGAAATAAACAACCAAAAAAAGCCGATTTAACAAAAGAAAAACCGCTAAACCCCAAATTAAACAAACACCGCTTTTAGCACCAATTCGCCACTTCCAGAGAAAACGGCGCCCAGCAGATCCCAAACATTCCCGGCCTTTAAAATCCCTTTCCCTCCCCCCGGCCCTTTCCCCCTTATTTTCCTTATTTTTTAGGGCGCTGGTGGAATTTAAAAATGAAATTAAAAATAGGAATAAATCCAGCAGGCCGCGTGTGAAGATATTCCTTTCAATCCTTCCATTTTCCCGCGCAGCGATTTTTAATTTTGAAATTTTTTGTTTTGTTTTGTTTTTTTTGTTTTCGGGCCTAAATTTTGCAGAGAAAAGTAAGAATTTTCCAAGCGGGACCCCCGGAGAGAGCCGGGAATTTTTTTTTTCTCCTGGAAAAAAAAATTAGCTCAGGGAAAAAAAAAAAAAAAAAAACAACAACACAAAGAACCCCAAAATAGCTTTGATTTTTTGGGTTTTTTAAGTTCCCAAAGCCGAGATTTGGGGGCCTTGATGGGCTGGAAATCCCATCGGGAATTTCCAAAGGTTTGGAAAAGTTCAAGCAGGGGAGGGAGGGAAATTCCAGCGAGGATCAAATCCTTTCATTCCCGATTTTCCCGGATTTTCTTCCCGGGATTCAAACCTTTTCCAGGGATGATTATCCCACAAATTCCTCACTTTTTTCCCCTTTTCCACCACTTTTTAAAAAGATTCTTTAGATTTCCATGGAGCAGCTTCAAGTCACTCCCTCTCCACCTCTCGTGCTCTCTCCCAACCTCCCGAAATTCCCGATTTTTTTTAAGTTGGCGTTTCCTCCCTGCCCCTCCACCAAGAACACCCCGTTGGAAAACCGGGATTTTCCGGATTTTCCACATTTTCCCGGGATCCACTCGGCCCTGAAAGGAACGGGAATTTTCCCTTTCCTGCGTGGGATTTTTATTGTTTTAATCCAATTTTTATGGAGGAAAAAGGAGAAACGAGGTCTGGGGTTTGGGACTTGTTTGTTTTTTTGGAGTAGGGTCGGGAGGTCAGGGCGGCGGGAGCTCCTTCATTCCCAGCTCCTTCCCAGCTCATTCCCAGTTCTCCCAGCAGCCGCCTCATCCCTAAATCCCTTTCCTGGGAATCACCTCCCTCGTTTCCAGCGGCGCGCGGAGTTTTTGGGAAATTATTTGTGTTTCTTCGCGCGCTTTAACCTCACCCTAAAACTCCTCCCAAACCCAACATCCCGCAGCGCCCGCGGCCCCAAATCGACCCAAACCAGCTCCAAATTAGCCTCAAATCGGCCCCAAGTCGTCCCGAAATCAGGCCAAAATCAGCCCCAAATGAGCCCCAAGTCGGACCCAAACCAGCCCCATATCAGCTCCAAATCGGACCCAAATCAGCTCCAAATAGGCCCCAAATCCGCCCCAAATCGAGCCAAAATCAGCTCCAAATCGCCCCAAATCAGCCCCAAATCGCCGCGCGGCTCCTCCGGGCAGCCCCTTCCCCACGCGGGGCTGGGGTGACCCCGCTCCCATCCCGGGCACCTCCCGCGCTCCTGGGATTTGTCCTGCGCTGCTCAGGGATCCTCCAGGCTGGCGCAGCCGCGGAATTTGAGGCTGGGGGGCACGGGGATGGCGCTGCCCCCCAGGTGCCACCGCCACAGCGGGTGCGTCTTGGACAGCGCCCAGGAGTTTTTGCCGCCCAGCGACGAGGCCGGGCACAGGTCCCCGTCCTCGCCCACCACCAGCGAGGGCGTGCAGGGGAAGTTGCCCATCAGGCTGAAGGAATTCCGAGGCGGGCTGGCCTTGCAGGGAGCGTTTCCCTTCCTGGAATTCCTCCGGGGAGTTTTTGGCGGCCTGGCTTTGGAGGGGCCGCGCTGCCTCTCGGTGACCCTGGCCAGGCGCCGCCGTTTGGCGTTGCCGTCCTGGCGGCTCCGCAGCGCCGCGGGGCTCCCGGTTCCTCCGCGGGGTTGGAACCGCAGCTCCGCTCCCCTCCAGGGCTCCGGGCTGCCCCGGCCGTGCCGCAAACCTTTCCCGTCCACGTTGAATCCCTTGGCGTAGCACCACAGCTTGGACTGGCGGATCAAGCGGTCGAAATGCTCCGGCCGGGGCTCGCCGAGGGCAGCGGGGCTCGCCCGCAGCTCCGGGGCCGGTTCGGGGGAAGGCGCCGGCCCCGGGGAGGCTCCGCTGGGCCGCTCTAACGAGGAGCTTTTGTTCGAGGCGTCTTTGTGCAAATCCTTCCCTCCGGCGTCCCCAAAGCCGCGCTCCTTTTGTGGCGGGGCGCCCCCGGGGATACTGCTGCTCGGGGAGGGAGGGGGCGAGGAGGAGGAGGAGGAGGAGGAGGAAGAGGAGGAAGAGGAAGAGGAGGAGGAGGAGGAGGCAGGGGAGGCCTCGTGCCTCGCGTACAGCCCCGGCTGAGCCCCCGGCGCTGCGGCCGCGCTCAAACTTTCCAAAGTTGACGCTCGCAGGGTGCGGGCCCAGAGGTGCTGCGAGAGGAAGAGGAGCTCGGGGTCGGGGCGCAGCGCTTTGCTCGGCGGGGGCTCCGCCGGCCGCTCCTCCCCGAGCGGCTCCCGGGGGGCCTGGAAGCGGGGCAGGGCCGCCTGCCGGTACCGCGTGCTCTGCACCGAGTCCCCGCTGCACAGCGAGCTGCTCTCCGACTCCGAGGAGCTGCCCTCCTCGCTGCTGCACGAGCTGTCCCCTTCCTCCTCTTCCTCCTCCTCTTCCTCCTCCTCCTCCTCCGAGGAGTCGCTGGAGGTGGCGGGGCTGGACGCGGCGAGGTCCAGGCTGGAGTCCGAGTCGCTGGAGTAGCCGGCGGACGTGCCCTGGCGCTTGGAGGCGGGGAAGCCGCGGCACCGGCCCTTCCTGGCGGCCGCGGGCCCCGCTCCGAGCGGGAGGAGCCCCCGGGGGCAGCCCGGGGCCCGCCGGTGCCGGCCCGCGGGCCCTGGGAGCGCGCAGGGCTGCGCGGCCGCGGGGCCCAGCAGCGCCAGCTCTCGGGGGCAGCCGGCCAGGACCCCCCCAAAGAGCCCCCCCCGGGCGGGCTGGAGCTGCTGCGGGCCGGGGGGCGGCATGGCCCGGCCGGGGGCACCGCAGCAGCCGCCGGCTCTGCAGGGCGGGGGCCGCGGGCAGGGGAAGAACTCCCCGGGGCCCGGCAGCAGCAGCTGCTCCCTTCTCCTGCTCTTCCTCCTCCTTTTCCTCCGGCGGAGGCTCTTGCAGGAGGTGCAGAGAGCCTCCAGGTCCGCCTTGGAGATGAGCGAGCACTTCACGGCGCGCGTGGGCACCGAGTTGATGGCCTTGAGGGTCCGCAGCTCGGCCAGGTCGCAGCGACGGCTCTTGATCTTTAAGGTTTCCATCTTCTTGCTGATGGTGGTCCTGGGGATGTCCTTGAACAGGTCGCTGAGCACCTGGGCCAGCGCGAACATCTGGGTGCCGTTGATCTGTAAGTAGCCCAAGTTGATGCCTTCGATCTGTTGGTAGCCAGCGTGGAAATGGCCCGGCCGGGCTTGCACGTTGTAGTCCATGGTGGCCGGAGCGATCCCCAAGGTCCCCTCGCAGGTCAGGAACATTTTTCCGAGGTTGTTTTTTGCTGTTTTTTTCACTTTGTCCCTTTCAAAGAGGGGCAGGGAAAATCAGGAAAATCAGGACATTTGTGTTTCCACTCGCTGATCACACACATCCCTCCGGAGAGGGGCCAGAGGGGGAGGGGAGGTGAAATAAAACAAGGAAAAGAGGGGAAAAAAACCCAAAAAAACCCCAAAAAATCCGATCTCTCTTTCAAACGCTCCGGTTGAGGATTGGCAACATCTCCCGAACACCCAATTCCTGCTCCGGGGCTCGGCTCCTCGTCTGCCTCCTCCCCGGCGAGGAAAAAAAAGAGAAAAAAATTAAGAAGTCAAACATCTCTCATCGCCCGGGCCGGCCCCGCACCCACCTCCGCCTCCCAAATAATCCCTTTTTTGGGGGGGGGGGGGGGGGGTCGGTGTAAATCAACCGAGAGCTGGAGCGGACAAAGCTCGGGGGGCGCGGGGGGGGCCGCGTCCCCTCCGGGGACACCCCCGGGAACGCCCCCGGCTCCATCGGGTGTCCCCGAACCCCAAATTTCCCCCGCGCCCCCTCCCCAAACCCCGCGCACACAATGGGGACCCCCCCGCACCGCTGTTCCCCCCTCGAAAAGCCCCAAATAAAAACCCCAAATCACCGTGGTTCCGAGGTGGCGGCAGCGCGGGCGCCTCCGCTTTGTTTCCGCGGTTTAAATGGATTTTTCGATGGTTTTTTGGGTTGGTTGAAGAGGTCGCTGCGCCTTCCCAAATGTGGATTCCTCTGGGATGGGTGTGTGGAGGAATATTTTTAATAAAGCGTGAAAAATGTTCCTTCTAGGCGGCTTGTTCGAAGTCATCGCCTCGGCCACAATTCATCCTGCAGCTTATTAATTAATTGCTAATTAATTGTATTTATTAGCTGGCGTCCACAGTAACAGCGGTGGAGAAAAAGAGAGTTAGGAGAGAGTTGTATTCTTCTTTTTTTTCCTTTTTTTTTTTTTTACTCGCACATCGTCTTTATTCACTTCGTGTCTTTTTTTTTTTCCATTCGAATTCTTTGTTAAAAGGGAAAAAAAAGGTAAAAAGAAAAAAAAAAAAAAACAGGAGAAAAAAAAAAAGAAAATAAAAGGAAAATAAAAATTTGGAAAAAATACCCCAAAAAAGGAAAAAAAAGAAGAAAAATAAAATTAGGGAGGGGAAAATAATTTTTTTAATGGGAAATAATAGAGGGATAAAAAGGGAATTCTCTCTCACACCTCGGAGCTGCTAAACTTTATTTCCAACTTTAAATCCCAAGGTTCCTTTGGTGTTTAGCAACTGTCCCGCGGTGCTTTCCAAAAAAAAAAAAAAACAACAACCAAAAAAAACCCCACAAAAAATCTCGAAAAGAAAAGAAACCCAAACAAAAAACCCTACAAAAACCCCAGGCTGCAGATTCCTCTTTGCAAGAGGGGGAGAAATGGGAAAAAATAATTTAAAAATTCCGATTTTATGCGCTGGGCTCCATTGTGGCGGGTCCCTCCGAACCTGAGGCCGCTGGAGCGGGGTCTGAGCTCCTGCTCAGGAGGCGAATTTTGGGGAAACTGTTCCCAGGGAAACCTTCCCGGGGGCAGGGAAGCGGCGGCTCCGCTCCCTCCCCAGCCCCTTTTTTGTCTCCCGCATGAAAAGTTGGGTTTGTTCTTCTCCTTCTGGGGTTTTTTTTTGGGGGGTTGTTTGGGTTTTTTTTAATTTTTAATCCGAAATTGGATGATAATGATTTGTTGGAGCACGAGAGATCCCAAATTAGCAACGATCCCAGAGGAGGAGGAGGAGGAGGAGGAAAAGAGGAGGAGGAGGAAAAGAGGAGGAGGAAGCGCATTCCTGAGCGAGCGTGTAAAAAAAGAAAATTTAAAAAAAAATTAAAATAACTCCATTCCGCATGCGGGGATCACCTGATCGCTTTTCCCGCTGATCCCAAAGGGATCCCTGTGGGATCTCCCCCTTTTTCCAGCACCCATGGGTGCTCCCCTGCACCAAAAAAATCCCAATTTTCCACCCCAATCCCCCACATTTCCCCCCGCCCCGGTTTCGCACAGGAGAGAATTTCCTGAAGGGAATTTTCCAACAAAAATCCCCCAAATCCCTCTTTGTTCGGGAAAAGGGGTTTGGGGGCCACCAAAATGAAAAATTCCCAAAATTTTCAGCGGCGCTGGAGCTTTTCTGGGAATCCTGGGGTTAAATTCCCTTTTCCACACGGAGCCAGAGCCATTTTACCTTTGGGCTGAGCTCGGCCGGGAGGGAGGGGCGGAGCGGGGAGGAAATTTCAGGAATTCTGCCCCTCCCAGGGGATCCCGAAAGGCTCTGGGAAAACCCCAAATCCCAGGAAGTTTCCCCAAAATCCCGAGGGGGGATCTGGGGGAGCAGCCGGAGCCCCCCGAGCGGAAGGGGGCTGGGGGATGCGTGGAGACGTCATTTCCCAGGAAATCTGGGAGCGCCAGGAGGGGATTTTTTGGGAAAAGGGTGAAATTCCACTCGGGATTCCACGTGGGGTGTGTCTGTAGGGACGCGGTTTGAGACATGGAAATGCTTTCTATTTATAAATATATTTATTTTTAATTCATGTATTCTGTTTATATTGCAGTGGGCAGGGCACAGGCGGGAGGTGCTTCCCGAATAAACTCATTTTTATCCCAAATAAACTCATTTTAATCCCAAATAAACTGGTTTTTATCCCAAATAAACTGGTTTTTATCCCAAATAAACTCATTTTAATATCAAATAAACTCATTTTATCTCAAATTCCTGGCGTTGCTGCCCCAGGTCCCCTCCGTGTCCCCTGCCCCTCCCGTTATCAATGCACGGCTCACTCTTGGCTGGGGTTTTTTGCTCTTTTGGGTTTTTTACTCTTTTAGGGTTTTTTTAGGCCTGGAGATGGCAACAGCCAAGGATTGGGATCTTCCAGGGTCCCACCGAGGGATCCCTGGGGTGGATTTTTTTGGGGAATGAGCTCAGCCAGAAAACCTGGAAGTGTCTGTATTGGAATATCCCAATATCTGAATATGGGAATATCCAAATATTGGAATATCTGAATATCGCAGTATCTGAATATGGGAATATTGGAATATCTAAATATCCAAATATCCAAATGTCTGAATATGGGAATATCAAAATACTGGAATATCCAAATATCCAAATATCCACATATTAGAATATCTGAATATCGAAATATCTGAATATCGGAATATCTGAATGTCCAAATATCTGAATATCTGAATATCCAAATGTTTGAATATCTGAATATTGGAATATTCCAATGTCCAAACATTGGAATATCCAAGTATTTGTGTTTATTAATGCATTTAATTGGGTATTTATTGGTGTGTGCATCTGGGTATTTGTGCACTTCTGTATTTGTATATTTGTTTCTATATTTATATATAAGTTTATATATTTGTATATAAATAATTTTTATTTCTTTTAAATTTTAATATTTATATGTAATTTATTTTAAATATACACTTATGCTTTTATACATTATTTATTTTTATATGTATTTCTTTTTTTACATAATTATGCATTTCTGTATTCACGCATTCCCATCCCAGCCCAATCCCTGCTCCCCAAGGGGGAATTCCCAACCCTTCCAGGCCGCAGGAAAACACCCGGAGGATTCCTGGGACAATCCTCACCTGGGAAATTCCCCCCTCGGCCATTGGATCCCAGGAAAGAGGAAGTTCATAGAAATCGCCCCAAATCGGGGGTGCCAGACTTCTTTCCCACCCCCGAGGGGAGAATGGGAGATTTGGGATAAAAAAGGGGGGGAGATCCTGGAGGGTACACGGATTTGCCAGGAAAACCCCCAAAAATGGGATTAGAAATTAATTAGTCCCATCCCAAATGAATTATTCCCGTTACAGGGAATGGTTTTATCCACTCCCTTTCCTTGTGGGAAGCAAAAAATTATTCCTAAAACAATTTGGGGTAAAATAGAAAAGTTTGGGATACAACAGATAGATTTGGGATAAATTTAAAAATAATTTTAAAAGCCCCTTGGAACATTTTGAAACCACAGCGAGTTTGGTGTTACCAAACCCTAAAAGGGTGGAAAAAAATCCCATTTTTTAGGGTTTTCTTTTTTACCTTTTCCCAAGTATTTCCAGTGATTGAGGAGTTTATTCGGGATGTGAATGGATCCTCCCGAATTCCCGGGATTTTCCAGGGGATTGAGAGCGGAGCAGCTGCTCCGTGACCCGCGGCGACCCCGCTGACCCCAAAGCGACCCCGGCCCCACCCCGGAGTGCTCAGAAATGCAAAGTTGGAGTTTTCGGGAATTTGGGAAGAGCAGGAAGAGTGGGAAGGGAGAGGGGAGGGGGTTTGTTGTCCAAAATGGGGGTTTTGGGGATAAAAAAGGGAAAATCACATTTGGAGAGACTCGGCCCTAAAAGGGTCATGAATTCCCTTGGGATGGGAAGCCTTGGAAAGGTTTTGATCCCAAAAAATCGATGGATTGGGGACAAAAAAAAAAAAGGGAGAATGCTCAGGGAGTGGAGATTCATCCCAAAATTCCTGGACTTGCCTGAATTCCCCATTTTCCTTTTGGGGTGACACAGGAGAATCCTGTGGGAAGATCCCTCTTTTTGGGGGGGGAAGATGGGGATCCTGGGAAAAGGTGTCTCACTTTAGGGGGAAAATATGGGAATGCTGTGGAAATGTCCCTCTTTTTGGGGAGAAACCAGGGAATTCAGTGGAAATTCTCTTCCTTTTGGGGAAAAACCTGAAATCCTATGGAAAGGCCTCTCATTTTAAGGGAAATATGGCAATCCTGTGGAAAAGTCACTCTTTTGGGGGAAAAATATGGGAATCCTGTGGAAAAGTCCATCTGTTCTTGTTGAAAGGGACATTAAAACCCATAAAATCCCATCCCATCCCAGGGATCATCCCGGGGTTATTTTTATCCTAAAATAATCCGAATTTGGGACTTTCCCGCTCCCCGGCGCTGCCGCCCTGTCCCCACACGGTGGCAATGTCAGCCCGGCTGCTCCAGGAATTCCCAAAAAACTTTGGGAATTTTTCCTTGGAGGAGCTTCAGGTCGGATTTTAGGAATAATTCCTCCCCTGGAGGGCGCTGGAAAGGCAGCGGGGGAGGGAGAATTCCTGGGAATGTTCAGGATGTGGCACTTGGGGACACGGGACCAGGAAAGGGTCGGGCTCGGGGGTCTTGGGGGACTTTTCCAAGGGAATAATTCCAGGATTTCGGGAATCCATGGAGTCTTTCACCCCGGAAGTGAAAGGGGGTGACCCTGGGGGTCTCTCCCGCCCCGTTCCCAATCCCAGAATTTGCCGCTGGATCCCCTTGGAAGGAGCTGGGAGCTGGACCCAGAGGGACCCTCGGGCACAGAATACAGAGAGGAAAATCCTGGAGAATCCTGGAAAATCCTGGAGAATCCTGGAAAATCCTCATCCAGGCCCCACACTACCCCTCCAGGGTGGCCGATCCAGAGGGGGATCCCGATCGCCCCAAACCCATCCCGGACCCCAAACTTGGATCGGTCCCTTGGGCTGCAAACACGGAATAAAAACGAGGAATAAAAACGAGGAATAAAAACCAGGAATAAAATCCAGGAATAAAATCCAGGAATAAAAACCAGGAATAAAATCCAGGAATAAAAACCGAGAATAAAAACCAGGAATAAAACCCGGGAATTCAAGCGAGAGGGGGAGCGAGGATCGCGAAGAGCGCCAGAGCTCCAAATTGCGTCTCCATGGCAACGCCGGGCGATGCCGCGGCTCCGCCGCTCTCCTGGGGCTGGGGCCGGCTCTCCCCGCCTTCATCTCTCCTCTTCCGTCCTTTTTTCCCCGGTTTTTCATCCCCCTTTTACCCTTCTGAAATTTGCCTTGGTGACTCAGCGCGGGCAGAGGGATCAGCGCCCTCTGTTTGTCCTCAGCGCTCTCCCAAATCCTGCCTGGAGCTGGTTCCTTCCCAGGATGGAATTTCGGGGAGCTCCAGGAAGGACCCTCAGCCCACCCCGGGCTCTGCTCCGCTCCTGGCTGCAGCTGGAACCCAAATGTGCCTTAAAAACCCCAATCCCACAAAATTTAGGAGGGATCCCAGGGCCGGTAGGGCTCCGAGGCGCGGCTGTGGCGGGTCCCGCTCTGTCGCTGTCCCCAGGGCGACCCGGGGTGGCCTCAGCGCCGTGTCCCGGCGTCAGTCCGGGCCCTCAGCCGCGGCGAGGAACACTTCATCCCGGCCCTAGCGCTCCATCCTCCTCTTTTTTCCATTTTTTTCCCTTTTTCCCCTTTTTCCGGCAGCGAGGTGTGAGCCGTGACTCAGCTCCCTCCTCCCGGCGCGGCTTGAGCTGCACATCCCCGCCTCGGCTGGGCACGGAAAATCCCCCAAACCCTTCTCGCTTCCCCATCCAGCTCCCGTCTCCCCCAGTTCCAGAGCTGGCCCTGTCCCATCCCTGTCCCTGTCCCTGTCCCATCCCTGTCCCTGTCCCACCCCTGTCCCTGTCCCTGTCCCTGTCCCTGTCCCTGTCCCTGTCCCTGTCCCTGTCCCTGTCCCATCCCTGTCCCTGTCCCACCCCTGTCCCATCCCTGTCCCTGTCCCTGTCCCTGTCCCATCCCTGTCCCTGTCCCACCCCTGTCCCATCCCTGTCCCTGTCCCTGTCCC
The DNA here is from genome assembly GCF_012460135.2 of Molothrus ater. NCBI lineage: Eukaryota > Metazoa > Chordata > Aves > Passeriformes > Icteridae > Molothrus > Molothrus ater. The sequence continues at coordinate 5,810,406 of NC_050504.2, read as the reverse complement.
TGTCCCTGTCCCTGTCCCTGTCCCTGTCCCTGTCCCATCCCTGTCCCTGTCCCTGTCCCATCCCTGTCCCTGTCCCTGTCCCTGTCCCATCCCTGTCCCTGTCCCTGTCCCTGTCCCTGTCCCATCCCTGTCCCTGTCCCTGTCCCTGTCCCATCCCTGTCCCTGTCCCATCCCTGTCCCATCCCTGTCCCATCCCTGTCCCTGTCCCATCCCTGTCCCATCCCTGTCCCTGTCCCTGTCCCTGTCCCTGTCCCTGTCCCATCCCTGTCCCTGTCCCACCTTTGTCCCTGTCCCTATCCCTGTCCCTGTCCCTGTCCCATCCCTGTCCCATCCCTGTCCCTGTCCCACCTTTGTCCCTGTCCCTGTCCCTGTCCCATCCCTGTCCCATCCCTGTCCCTGTCTCTGTCCCATCCCTGTCCCTGTTCCCGCTGGTTTGTCCCCACTCTGGGATTGTGGCTCTTCCCGGGACGCTTTTCCCCCTCTCTGCTGCCCTTCCTCCTCCTTCTCCCAGCACAAACCCCACAAACCCGCGGTGTTTTCCCCTCTCTCCCTGTCCCCAGGAGCTGTCACCCCCCTCATCCCTCCTGGGACAACCCCTGCAGTGGCCAGAGGTCCCATGGAGCCGTGCCCAGGAAATCATGGAATTCTGAGGGGATTTAGGGATCAAAGTGTCACACGGAGCACAAAAAGGTGACAAATTCGGGGTGGAAAGGGACATTTCACCCTGCTGACCCCATTCCTGTCCATCCTCTTCCTCCTATATCATGCACCAACAATTCCCACAGCAGGGAAATTTTATTCCCATACAATTCCCATTAAATTCCCATAAATTTCTGATAAATTCTCTTTTATTCCCATAAAACTCTTCCTCCTGAGCATCTGGAGAAGCCCCTGGAATCTTCCAGGAATTTCTGCTCCCCAAACCCCTGAGAATGGGGGTGACCCCTGAATTGAAGCCATTCCCGTGTCCCTGCCGTGTCCTTGTCGCTGTCCCTGCTGTCACAGGGGTGTCCCAGGTGCACTTTTCAACATTTTGGCCTTTCCCAAATGTCCCGAGGCATTTCAGGGTTTTTGGGGGGATCTGTTCCATGGATGATCCCACAATTCCCGCCTGTTACTGGGGGAATCCTGGGAAGCAGAGGAAAGGAGCGATTGAGCCCAGCGTGGCCAGCCCCAGTTTGGGGTCAGGGCAGGATTTTATGTGGGATCATGGAAATCTCGGTCATCCCCCCAAAGCTGCTCCTTCGCCCGGGAAAATCCTCTTAGGGCCGCCGGGAGGAATCCCAAAGCCCTGGGAAGCAGCTGGGGTCCCTTCCCGGCTCTGTCCCCATTAATGGCCAGGATTTGTCCCCATTTAGGGCCAGGATCTGTCCCTATTTAGGGCCAGTTCTGTCTCCATTTAGGGCCAGGATCTGTCCCTATTTAGGGCCAGTTCTGTCTCCATTTCTGGTCAGGATCTGTCCCCATTAATTCTCAGACTCTGGGGGCCACCCCTGGAGTGACCAAAACCCCGTGGAGCAGAGGGAAATAATGGAATTCTGTGGGGATTTAGGGATCAAAGTGTCACAGGGAGCACAGAGAGGTGACAAATCTGAGGTGGAAAGGGACATTTGATCCTCCTGACCCCTTTTCCACCCCTCTCCTGTTCCCCTTTTCCATCTCTTTCCTGTCCATCCTCTTCCTCCTCCCTCGTGCTCCAATAATTCCTTGCCCACACCACATTTTGGGATGAAAATCCCACATTTTTGCTGCTGAGGGATAATTCCTCCCCCTTATCCCAGCCCAGGAATGTGACCTGGAAATCTGGGACCACTCCCATCCCATCCTCCTCCTCGGGGGGGTTAAAAGCCGTAAAAATTCCCCATTTCCCAGGAAATTTGGGAATTCGAGGCCAAGGCCACCCCCCGAGGGACGGCAGCGCCCGGCTCAGGGGACCCAAAGCTGCGGCTCCGGTTCCCGGTCCCTGTCCCGGCTGTCCCCGGTTGCCATGGAGATTTTCCCTCTTCCCGGTGCCCGCAGGGAAGCAGCAGGAGCGGCGGGGACAGGGAGGGGACAGGGAGGGGACACTGCGGAGCACTGCCACCACTGCAGAGCTGCCACCACCAGGACACTGTCACCACCAGCACACTGTCACCACCACGACACTGTCACCACAGGGGCACTGCCACCACCGCAGAGCTGCCACCACCAGGACACTGTCACCACCAGCACACTGTCACCACCAGGACACTGTCACCATCAGGGCACTGCCACCATCAGGGCACTGCCACCACCAGGACACTGTCACCACCAGGGCACTGCCACCATCAAGGCACTGTCACCATCAGGGCACTGCCACCACCAGGACACTGTCACCACCACGACACTGTCACCACAGGGGCACTGCCACCACCGCAGAGCTGCCACCACCAGGACACTGTCACCACCAGGGCACTGCCACCATCAGGGCACTGCCACCACCGCAGAGCTGCCACCACCAGGACACTGTCACCACCAGGACACTGTCACCATCAGGGCACTGCCACCATCAGGGCACTGCCACCATCAGGGCACTGCCACGACCACAGAGCTGCCACCACCAGGACACTGCCAATACAGGGGCACTGCCACCACCAGGGCACTGCCACCACCAGGGCACTGTCACCACCAGGACACTGTCACCACCACAGAGCTGCCACCATCAAGGCACTGCCACCATCAGGGCACTGCCACCACAGGGGCACTGTCACCATCAGGGCACTGCCACCATCAGGACAGTGACACCACTGAGGCACCACCAGGACACTGCCACCACTGTCACTACCACAACTCTGCCACTGCCAGGGCACTGCCACTACCAGGGCACTGCCACCATCGGGGCACTGCCACGATCGGGGCCCTGCCACCACCACAGCACCCCAGAGATTCCCAGGAGCGGGGTTGGGTGGTGACACCAGAAATTTAGGGGATTGCGAGGGAAATGTCCTTGCTTTTCCCAGGATTCCAGGTGGATTTTGGGAATATGAGCAAGGACTAGGAGGAATTTTGGAGATACTGCTGAGGAACATGAGGAATTTTGGGAATATGAGGATGGAAAAGGCTCATTCCCAATCCAGCATCGCAGGCAGGACCCCACAGGAGCAGGGCTGGGGGGTGACCCCACAGATTGAGGGGATTGGGAAGGGAATATTCCCAACATTCCTGCAGAATTCCAGGCGGGTTTGGGGTTGGAAAAGGCGAATTCCGGGATGGGCTGCGAGGGCCGGAGCGTGACTGGGAGCGGTAAAAACGGGAGCGGGGGCGCGGGGCCGGGCCCGGCGGGGACACGGAGCCGCTGCCGAGGGACAGATGGCGGTGGGAGGGATCCGTGAGGAGCTGCGGCAAAAATCCCAGCGAGAACAGCTCGGGAGAGGATCGGGATTGGCTGGGGAACTCCTCCCGGGAGAGGGAGGGCGAGGAGGGAGAGGAGGGCTGAGCCTGGGGAGCAGAAATCCTCTCCTAGTTGTGGGTTTGGGGTGGGATGGACAGGATTGCAGCCCTAAATTCCCGGGAATCCCAGTGGATGGGCTCTCAGTGGCACTGGTGGCACTGGGAATGTCCCAGCGCTGTTGGAGTGGCACTTCCCAGCCCTGTGTGCACCCCAAAAATACCAAAATCGCCCCAAATCTGCTCCTTGGCAGCATTTGGTGCCCCTGGTTTTGGGATTCCAGGCCAGTGCTGCCTCCACAGGGATGGAATCCCACTGGATTCAGGGAGAGATCCAGGATCAGCCCTGGGACAGCCCTGAGCCGGGGAGGGGTGGGAGATGGAGGGTGTGGGATATGGGATGGACCCATGGGGGGTGGGATGTGGGATTTGGGATATGGGATTTGGGATGTGGGGTGGATCCATGGGATGGAGGATGGATCCGTGGGGCGTGGGATGGATCTGTGGGGGGTGGGATGGGATGTGGGATTAGGGATGGCCCCTGGCACCAGGAGGCCCCAAATTCCCCAGTGGCAGCTCCAGGAGAGCAGGATCTGGGGTTGATGAGGGGTTTTTAATGCCGGGGGTGGAATTTTATCTCCACACCAGGACAGGAGCAGCACTGGGAGGCTGTGGGGTGGCACTGGGAGGTTGTGGGGTGGCACTGGGAGGCTGTGGGGTGGCACTGGGAGGCTGTGGGGTGGCACTGGGAGGTTGTGGGGTGGCACTGGGAGGCTGTGGGGTGGCACTGGGAGGTTGTCGGGTGGCGCTGGGAGGCTGTGGGGTGGTACTGGGAGGTTGTGGGGTGGCACTGGGAGGCTGTGGGGTGGCACTGGGAGGCTGTGGGGTGGCACTGGGAGGTTGTGGGGTCACCCAGGATCACAGGAGGAGCCGCCCGTGCCCATCGCAGGGCAAGGACATGGGGACACATTGCAGCGGGTGCTGTTCCCGTGCCAGCCCCGTGTCCCCCCCCGTGTCCCCCCCGTGTCCCCCCCGGCTGGCTGTGGCTCCATGGGGACGCGCTGGGCCGGAAAAGGCCCCGGTCCCTGCACGATCCCATAATGGAGCCCCGGGGGCGGCTCTGCCGTTAATGCAGCCATGGGGGCGGGGGGGCTGCGGGGGGGGGCTCCTGACCCTGCCCTGACCCCGCCCCTCCCCCCCGGCTCCTCTGTGACCCCTCCCCACCCCCCTCAACACCCCCTGGGCTCCCTGAGCCCCCAGGGCTGGGGCCCCACTGGGTGGGCGGCACTGGCTGTGTCCCCAAGGCAATGGGCACTGCCAGGCAGAGGCTGAGCCCCTGTCACCGTGTGCCCGCCTTGGTGGCATCAAGGGCCGAGCCCCCCGTGGCTGTGTCCCCGCCGTGTGGGTGACACTGGGTGACACTGGGTGTGTCCCCGCCGTGTGGGTGACACTGGGTGACACTGGGTGTGTCCCCGCCGTGTGGGTGACGCTGGGTGACACTGGGTGACACTGGGTGTGTCCCCGCCGTGTGGGTGACGCTGGGTGACACTGGGTGACACTGGCTGTGTCCCCGCCGTGTGGGTGACACTGGGTGACACTGGGTGACACTGGGTGTGTCCCTGCCGTGGTGGGTGACACTGGGTGACACTGGGTGTGTCCCTGACGTGTGGGTGACACTGGGTGACACTGGGTGACACTGGGTGTGTCCCTGCCGTGGTGGGTGACACTGGGTGACACTGGGTGTGTCCCTGACGTGTGGGTGACACTGGGTGACACTGGGTGACACTGGGTGTGTCCCTGCCGTGGTGGGTGACACTGGGTGTGTCCCCAAGGCAATGGGCGCTGCCGGGCAGAGCCCGAGCGCCCATCACGGTGTCCCCACCGCACTCGGTCACCGCTGTCCCGGCTGGCACCCGCTGTCCCCGGTGCCACCGTCGCCCATCCCCAGCCGCGCGCTGCCCCTCCCACCTGCCCAGGTGCGCTCACACCACAAATCCCCTCTTTTCCCGCAAAAAGCCACCCCTCCCTCATTGGGGACATGCCCAAGCGCTGTCCCCACGCCAGCCCAGGTGACCCCACCAACAACATCCCCGTCCCCCCCTCACCCCCCGGCGACCCCAAACCTCCGGGGACGGCTCCTCCCTCCCTCCATCCCTCCCTCCCTCCCCGTGCGCGCTCCCGCGGGTCCCCGCTGTCACCCGGCGACAGCGACGCGCGCGTGCCAACGCTGCCGGCAAATCAGCGGAGAAGGGGAAAAAAACCCAAAACAGCAACACCAGGAAAAAAAACCAAAAACCTTTTAAGAGGGAGGGAGAGGCCTTTAAGAGGCAGCGCGGGGCCGGGGGCAGCCGTGCCCCCCTCCCCGCGCGGATCCATCATGAGCTAATGTGTTTTTGCCGTTCGTTCGTTCGTTCGCTCGCTCCCTTTTGTACCTCGCGGGGCCGCGCGCTCTCCCACGCGCAGCCGGGCGCGCTCCCGGCGCGCTCCCCGCGCCCACTCCCCGCCGCCGCCGCCGCCGCCGCCGCCGCTCCTGCCGAGCTCGGCCGGGCCTGCAGCCCCTTCTCCCCGCAGGAAAGGAGAGGAGGAAAAATAAAAATAGAGGAAAAGCCACCCCAAAACCCCCAAAAGCGCAGCAACAGCCTCGGCGAGCAGCAATGGGGAATACACCCTCTCAAGGCATGTCACTCTCACTATGTGCATCCATTCTTAAGTAGCAGGTATTTTTTTTTTATTTGTGTGGTTTTTTTGCCTCCCTTTCCTCCCTCCTCCCCAGCCCTGCTTTTCTCGGTGATGCTCGGGGTGGGGTGAGGGGGGCACAAAACGCTGCCGGAGTTTTGGTGGCCGCCCAGCTGTGGCGGGGCTGTGGCGCTCCGGAGGGGCGTGTGACAAGCGCCGGGACGCGGTGACCCCCCCGCCCCTCTGGGGACGGCAGGGCCGCGGTTGTGGGGTCGGTGCTGGCGGCGGGGTCGCTTTTTGGGGGGCGTTGTTGCCCCACTGGAGATGGGAGCGCTGCCGGTTCTGGGGGCGCTCGGAGGGGGCGGGTTGGTGCCGATGGCCGCTCCAATCGCCCTGGCCGGGATTTAACCGGGATGTTTTGGTGGCCGAGCCCTGCTGGGAGAGGCCGGGCTCGGGATTTGTGCCCAGCTGGGCGCGGAGGGAGCCGCGGGCTCGCCCTCACCTGCTGCGTTCGCTTTTTCTCCTCGCTGCCTCTGCCGAGACACAAAGGCCAGCGCGAGCCACCGGGTGGCCCCTGGGGCGACATTTTCAGCATCCTCGCAGCACGGGAGGAAAAAAAAATCATTAAAAATATATATATAAATAAATAAATCTGGCTCATCCCGGGCTGGGCTGGGGCGTGGGGGGAGGAGGCGCGGAGGGAAACTTAAAATAACTCCGGAGGTGGCCAGTCCTGAGCTGGCGGAGCCTCCGCGGGGTCCGGGTGCCGCCCTGCCCCGCGCCAGCCCCGCGGAGGTGACAGCGACACGGGCGGGGGTCCCTTTGTCTGCGCTGGCCGCGGGCAGCTCCGCGCTCCCTCCGCTCTCTTTGTTCTCGCCGTGGCACCGGGGCTGGCGAGCGGCGATGCCGCCGTGCCCACCCAGCCTGGCACCCCCGGCGGGCACCGAGCTCCCCGGGAAGCTGGGCTGGGAGCCGGGAGCGAGCACGGCCGGGACGGGCGGCGGCGCCCCCGGGAGCTGCGCCCCTTCCCGGCCCCCCAGGGGTGACACGGGGGTCACACCTCAGGGGAGGGGTCCCGCACCGGGAGGGGCGTTCAGCCCTTCCCGGGGACCCCAACGCCCCAGCCCCGCGTTCCGGGGGTGCCGGTGCTCCCCAGCTCCCCATCCTGGGGGTGCAGGCGCTCCCCAGCCACCCCTTTTGGGGGTGCAGGCACCATCCCGAGGGTTCAGGTGCTTCCCTGTCCCCATCTTTGGGGTGCAGGTGCTTCCCAAGCCCCATCCTGCGGGTGCAGGTGCTCCCCAGCCCCTCTGAATGCCCAACGGATTTCCCAGTGCTGGCAAAAGGGGCGGGGGGGGGCCGTTCAAGGCCCCTCCTGTCCCCCCCAAACCCACGAGGGGTTCAGGGCAGTGCATCCCCGGGGCTGTTCCAGCCCCAGCGGCGGCTGCTGCCGGGTTTTAATGAGGAATTCATTTCCAACGCGTTAATTATCTCCCACCAGGCTGCCCCCGGCAACGCTCAGCCGCCCCTGGGAAGGGCTCGGTGCCCCCGGCAGGAGCCCCCTCCCCACTGGGAGCTGCTGGGCGGGACTGGGACCCCCTCGGGGGGGCATTGAGGGGTCCCCGGCCATGGCAGGGCGGTCGCAGCGGGTTTGGGTGGCTTTGTGCAGAAGGAGCTGCGGGCTTTGTCCCCTCCCAGCAGGGTGGGATGGGCAGGGACGGATGCCCACCCTTTTTTTTTGGAAGTGTCGGTTTTTATGGAATGTCCTGGTCACGGTCTGGGGGTGCTGGCGCCCCTCCTGGGACAGGGGAGGGTGGGGACAGCCCTGGCTGGGGACTGGCACTGACTGGGAGCTGTGGGGCACTGGTGGGGTGTGGGTGTCGGTGCCAGGCTCAGCTCTGCCCTCCACTCAGGAAAAACGCATATTTCCCCCCAAAATGTGGTTTTCCCTTTAGGAAAAGGGGGATAAAGGTGCCTCCCTGCCGGGCTGGGGGTGAGCCTGGGGCCCCATCCATGGTGGTGTGACATCCTTGTGATGGTGGCACCTCTGTCCCCTCACACTGTCCCTTCCCTTCCCTTCCCTTCCCTTCCCTTCCCTTCCCTTCCCTTCCCTTCCCTTCCCTTCCCTTCCCTTCCCTTCCCTTCCCTTCCCTTCCCTTCCCTTCCCTTCCCTTCCCTTCCCTTCCCTTCCCTTCCCTTCCCTTCCCTTCCCCTCTCCAAATTTCCCCCAAATTCCCCAAAATTCCCCCAAAATTTCCCCAAAATCCCCCCATTCCCACCCTTCCCATGGCAGCGGGGTGCCCTTGGCCCCGGAGTGTCACCCGCGGTCCCCAGGGGCCACCTCGGCGGGGCAGCGCCATCAGGGCAGGGTTTAATCAGAGCCATCGATTGTCGCCATCGATCCCCGCGCCCTGGGGACAGCGGCCACACGTGGCAGCCGCGTCCCTTGGCAGCGAGGGCCCGGGGCTGGCGGGGAGGGGACAGGGCCAGGCTGGCACCGTCCCTGTCCCTGTCCCTGTGACAGGATGTGGGAGTGATCCTGGGAAGGGGCGGGAGCTCCTGAGGGAGTGGGAATGTTCATCCTGGAGAAAAAAGGGATCAGGAGGGACCTTCGGAGGTCCCTGACAGAAGGGGGACATCAGGATCTGGTCCCAAGGGACAGGGAAAGGTTTCGAGCCCCTGAGGGAGCTGGGGATGTTGGTCCTGGAGAAAAGGGGGATCAGGAGGCACCTTCTGAGGTCCCTGATAGGAGGGGACAGCCAGAGGGGCTGGGCTGTGATCCCAAGGGACAGGAGGAGAGGGAATGGCCACAGCTGGGATGAGAGGATCCCACAGGGCTGGGATAAGAGGATCCTCCAGGTCCTTGCAGCGCTAATCATTCTGTGACCCCATGAAATTCCATCATCCCACAAAACTCGAGCTCCCCAGGATAAAGAGCTGAGGCCCTGTCCCCAAACTCTGTGGGATTCTCCCATTCCAAACCCCCAAATCGGGGCTCTCACCCCCCAAGCCAGCACCCCCATCCCCTCCAGGCTTTGGGGACATCCCAAATCTGTCCCCAGGAGGATTCTCAGCGCTCTGAGACCCCTCCCTTCCCCTCCCTTCCCCTCCTTCCCCTCCCTCCCCTCCCTCCCCGCCCTCCCCGTGCCAGCTGCAGGTGCTGCAGGACTCGAGGGCTCTTCAGGCTGAGCCCTCCCCGATCACAGCTCAGGGACAATGAAACTTTGCTGTCAGCTGGTTTTATTTTATTTTTATTTTATCCCTCCCCCCGCTCGCTTTCCACTTTCAGAATCCATGCAAATGATGGGGTTTGGGTTTTTTCTCAATTTTTTAAAGATTTTTTTTTTTTTTTGGAGATTCATCTCCAGCAGATGATGGAGAGGGTGGGAGGAAAAGGAAGAGAAGGGAAAGGAGGGGGACAAAAACACTTCGGGGTTGTTTGTGTTGTTCTCTCGCTGCTGAAATGTTCTGATTGCGGAGGCAGAGGAGCAGTTCAGTGATCCGGGAACAGCGAAAAGCTGGGAAATGTGAGAGCTGCATCCCAGCCCCAAACTGGGAAATGTGGGAGCTGCATTCCAGCCCCAAAATGGGAAATGTGGGAGCTGCATCCCAGCCCCAAACTGGGAAATGTGGGAGCTGCATCCCAGCCCCAAACTGGGAAATGTGGGAGCTGCATCCCAGCCCCAAACTGGGAAATGTGGGAGCTGCATCTCAGCCCCAAAATGGGAAATGTGGGAGCTGAATTCCAGCCCCAAAACGGGAAATGTGGGAGCTGCATCTCAGCCCCAAACTGGGAAATGTGAGAGCTGCATCCAGCCCCAAAATGGGAAATGTGGGAGCTGCATCCCAGCCCCAAACTGGGAAATGTGGGAGCTGCATCCCAGCCCCAAACTGGGAAATGTGGGAGCTGCATCCCAGCCCCAAACTGGGAAATGTAGGAGCTGAATTCCAGCTGTGAACTGGGAAATGTAGGAGCTGAATTCCAGCCCCAAAGCGGGAAATGTGGGAGCTGAATTCCCGCTGCAAACTGGTCCTGTCAGGGTGTGGCGCTGTCCCCAGGTCCTGTCAGGGTGTGGCGCTGTCCCCTCCAAAGGTGCCCAGGTCCTGTCAGGGGACGCTGTGGCGCTGTCCCCTCCTTCCCCCGCTCCTGCTCCCTCCCCCCGTCCCTCCCCGCGGTCCCGGCCATCAAATCCAGGAGCACTCGGGGATTTTCAGCCCTTCCCGAGCCGCGAGAGCCTCCAAAGGACTCTCAAGGACACGGCCATGGAGCCTTCCCTGCCTTCTCCTCCTCTTCCTCCTCCCCCCCTGCCAAGCGCCGCTCCTTCCCCCCGGAATCTCCCAGATCCACTCCCGTCCCCACCCCCGAGGGTCTCAGGTGGGCGCTGGGCTCCTCCTCCCCTCCAAATCCCATAAAATTCCCTGCAGAATCCCGGGAATCAGCACTCACAGGGAGCTCAGGCAGGATGGATTCTCCATGGGGTCACATTCCTGGAATTTGAGGGGATTTATGGCTGCCCCATCCCAGGAAAAATTACTCAGGAGAGTGAAAATTGGGAGCTTTTCCCAGCTTTTATCTCCCTTCCATCCAAAATTTGGGAAACCTGGGTGTTCACAGGGCAGGTCCCAGCCCTGAGGTCATGCAGGTGAGGCCAAGATCAAAGCTTGGGAACTCATGATTCCAGTCAGGAATTCATGATTCCAGCTGGAAATTCAGGATCCCAGTTGGGGATTCATGATCCCAGCTGGGAATTCATGATCCCAGTTGGGAATTCACGGTTCCAGCTGGGAATTCACGGTTCCAGCTGGAAATTCATGATCCCAGCGGGGAACCCAAGCTGGGAGCACCCCCGGCCTTCCCCTTCCCTCCAAAATCCCGAGCAGAGAATTGGAGAGCTCCGTTCTCCTTGGAAAACCAAAGGAGCCACCTTTGGCCTCCTCCTTTCTCTTTTCCCCCTAAAATTCCCTCATTTTCACCTCTCAGGTGTCACGAGGGAGAGGAAGGAGATTCCCGCAGGTTTTCCTGGCAGGTTGCAAAACGTGGCATAAATAATTCATCCCCTCCTCAATTATCAAAACAAAGGAATGAAGTGAATTTCCGAAGGATTTTCCACTCACATTCCATGGTTTTTATTGGTTTTTTGTTTCCCCGCTTTTCTCACGCCTTGGAGATGATTTACTCACAGCGGCCGTGAAATTCCTTCCCAGTTTTCAGATCCATCGCCAGGAGCCTCCAAAATCCCTCTTTTTGGGGGTGAAACTGCCCCAAAAATCCAGGGGAAATGGGGATAAAAGGGCTTGGTCAGGTTTTTTATCCTCTGGGGGGATTTTGGGGTGTAGGAAAGGTTGTGGATCCTTTTCCCACCCTATTCCTGGCAGAAAAAGGGATTTTTGTGGAGTCTGTGTCCCCTCTTGCTCTCTCCTGGTTACCCACTGTCCTTTCCCACCACTCTTTTATTTCAGGCTTTTTCTCTGTGTTTTGCTTGTTCTGATTAATTTCTTTCTTTCCCCCCATCTGAATTCCTGGGAAAACAAACAAACAAACAAACAACAACAACAATAATAAAAAATTCCCGGCCGGAATTTCCCAAATTCATGAATCTCCTCCTTTCCTGTCCCTACCCAGGGCTCCATGGAATTGCGGGCGGGAAGAAGCCAGGACTGTGTTCCCTTTGTTTAAAGTCTCCAGGTCAGTACCGGGGGCCAACAGCATCCTCCCCTTTTCCCTGGATTTCCCACAATTCCATGATTTTCACTCTTTCCCTGCCCCTCTCCCCGGAGCCGGGCCCGTGGTGGGTGAGGGCAGCACCAGCAGCCCCAGTTTTGGGATGGTTTAAAGGGTCCCACCTGTTTTTTGGGATGTTTTATTAGAGGGTCGTGCCTGGATTTTGGGATGTTTTTAGGAGGCTCCTGCCTGGATTTTGGTTGGCACCTGTGGTCGAGGCGTCGCTTCCCAAACTTTTGGTGGAGGACAGGATGGATTTGTGGAGTTTTGTGGTCCTGGAGGATCCTTGGTGTTCCTGAAAGGATCCTTGGTGATCATCACGAGGTTTTTGGTGTTGCTAAAAGGATTCCTGGTGCTCCTGGAGGGATCCTTGGTGCTCTGCCTTTTTCCATTATTTTTGGGATTACTTTTGGGATTGTGTTTGGGATTCAGTGGTGACGGGTTTTTGGGATTCAGCAGCTACTTTTTTTGGGATTCAACAGTGATTTATTTTGGAATTCAGTGGTGCTGCTTCTTTGGGATTCAACTGTAATTTTTTGGGGGATTCAATCGTGATTTTTGGGGGGATGGAGTGATGATGGTCTTTGGGATTCAATGGTGATGTTTTCTTGGAATTCGGTGCCAATGGTTCCTTGGGATTCAGTGGTGACTTTTTTGGAACTCAGTGGTGATTCTTTGGGATTCAGTGGCGATGGTTTTTTGGGATTCAGCAGTGATTCCTTGGGATTCAGTGGCGATGGTTTTTTGGGATTCAGCAGTGATTCTTTGGGATTCAGTGGCGGTGTTTTTTGGGGATTCAGTGGCAATCCTTAGGGACCCAGTGGCTGAATGGCTCAGGCAGCTCCTGGAGGTGTCAAACCCAGCACAAGGAAGCACAGCAGAGAATTTGTAGGATCTGTGGGGTTTGGGGAATCTTTTCCATCCATGAAAGCCCCTCCCGACCCCTCTTTCCCTGCCAGCCCCACACCAGGGCCCACAAACCCTTGGTGACGCCTCCCGAGTCACGAGCACCAGGGTGACATCCCGAAGGACGTTGATGTGGGATCAGGAGCGAGAATTATGGAAAAAAACACATTTTCCCGACCCTTTGGAACATTTTCCCTGCCTCCCGTCTGCTTTTCCGCCTCTGTCTGGGGGGATGAAAACGCCGCCGCGTCCTGGCGGAGGTGACAGCGCCAGCGAGGCCACCGCTAATGGGGACATTAATGAGTTTTGTCTCCCGGCCCCAAAGCGTCTCCTGACCCTTCCCGAGGGTTGTGAACACCTGGAGGAAACCGGCGCCGCTTTCATCCAGCCCGGAAAAACCCTGGAGCAGCCAGGGAGGGGGTGGAGGTGGCTTTTGTCCCCAAAAGTCCCCTGGTTTTGTCACCAAAGTCCTGCTGAGGTGACAGGAGGGAGCTGGGATGGGATGAGCCGGGAATTCTGTGTGGGAATGGTGGGAATGCTCGTGGCTTCCCAGGGGAAGGGGTGGTGGCCAAAGGTGTCCCAGAGCAGGGGACAAGGGAAGGGACCCGTGGGAGAGGGGAAAGTGTCCCCATCCCGTGGAGACAGGTTGTCCCCATCCCAGTGGGACAGAAAAATGTCCCCACTGCCCTCTCCCGTTCCGGGCCACCGTTTGCTTTTTAATGACAATGATCCAATTATTGCTTCTCCCCCATGGGCTTTTTCCTCCCCCTCTTGTAAAATTGGGGCACAACCAGTGGCATCTTCATCCTCCTCATCCTCCTCCTCCTCATCCACCCTGTCCTCATCCTCCTTCTCCTCATCCTCCTCATTCTCATCGTGCACATTCTCCTCATCTTCCTCCTTATCCTCACCATCCTCCTTATCCTCATTCTCCTCTTCCTCCTCCTCCTCCCCATCCTCCTCCTCCTCCTCCTCCTCCTCCTCCCTGGAGCTGTCTGAGCTCCCCGTTCCCTCTCTGGGTCCTGGCCCCGTTGCCACCTGGCCACCCTCGCTGCAGAAGCTCCAGACGCTTCCCCCTGGGAATTCCGGGCGCATCCACAGGTGATGGACCCCGGGAGAAGCTCGGGGTGCAGTGAAACCAATTCCCCGGTAAAAATTCCCCTGTGGAAACAATTCCCGGTGGAAATTCCCCGGGATCCGCGGCCTGGAGCCGCTTTTCCATCCCGGAGAGCGGGCTGGGGCCGGCGCTGGCCCGGAGGGATGAGCAGGTGTCCGGGGGCCGGGGCAGCGCCGAAAGCTCCCCAAAATAGAGCCGGGAGCGGGGGGAGAGGATGCGGCCCCGGCTCCCCGCGGCTGCTCCTGCCAGAGCCGCCTGACGGCTGCAGCGTCGTCAGAGCTGTACCTATAATTACTGCACCTATAATTACCGTCTGATGTGCCGCAATTAGAGCCCCCGCCGGCAGAGGAGTTGGAGCAGACAGGAGCGGCCTTGGCTGCCTGAGAGGGCTTCCAGCCCTTACTGGAGCCTTCCAGCCGTTCCCAGTTCCTTCCATCCTCTCCCGGAGCCTTCCAGCCCTTCCCGGAGCCTTCCAGCCCTTCATGGTGCTTTCCATCCTCTCCCGGAGCCTTCCAGCTGTTCCTGGTTCCATCCAACCCCTCCGGCTTCTCCCATCCCTTCCCGGTTCCTTCCAGCCCTTCCCGTTCTCTTCCATCCCTTCCCGAGGCTCTCCAGCCCCTCCTGGTGCCTCTTTCCAGTCCCTTCCAGCATTTCCCAGTCCCTTCCATCCCCTCCCTGTCCCTTCCGTCCCCTCCAGGTGCCTCCACCTCTCCTGCCCTGCCGGGAGATGAATTTTGGGAAAGGTGCAAAACCAAACCCTGTACCCGGGATCTGTGGTGTTGGTGGGGGATGAGATCTTTATGGGATCTTTATGGGATCAGGGAATGGTTTGGGATGGAAGGACCTTCAATCCCACCAGGCACCGACACCTCCCACCATCCCAGGTGCTCCAAGCCCTGTCCAAACTCCTGTTTCACCCCTAAAACCCCAAATCCCCACTCTCAGCAGGGATCCCTCATCCCCAACCACAGGGCTGAGCTTCCCTCCCTCCAGACACCCCAAATTTTACTTTTATCAGAGCAAAATCCTTACACAAAGCCACAGAAATCCCCAGGAGGGCTGTGAGCATCCCCCAACTCCCCCATTTCCTTCTTCCCTGTCCTATTTTTCTCCCAATTCCCGTTTCCTCACCCCCATCTGCCCGTGCCCAGTTTAAACCACAACTCCCAGCCCAGTTCAAGCCACAACTCCCACCCCTAGGCGAGGTTTTAAAGCTTTTATCGGAGCCCAGGGCCTGAAATTCACAATAAAACCCAACAAATAGCAATGATTCAGAACCTCTCCGCTGCAAAGAGCCAGACCAGGACCTCAATTAAGCCATTTGCAAATCGTTAATTTAAGAATTGCTCTCGGATGCCTTTAAACCGCTCCCTCCTGCCGCTTCCAAACGGGTAAAGAGCGCGGGGATATAAACGGAGAGGTCGGGAAGTGCTGATTTAACGGCTGGTTTTGGCACCGGCAGCAGCTCCGGGCGTGACTGAAATCCCGGGGCTGCCTTGGGAGGAAGAGCAGAGGTCCCCAGGTGAGGTGGGAGCTGCTGGGGCGTCCCCAGGGGATGGAGCTGGAGATCCAAACCTCACCTGCCTTGAAAAATTCCATTTATTTCCTCTGGATTTAACCCTTTCCAAACCCCCAGCGATGCCGAGGCTTTTCCAGGGATGTTGGGGCTTTGGAAATGCTTAAATCCAGAGGAAATAAATGGAGTTTTTCAAGGCAGGTGAGGTTTGGCTCTCCAGCAGCATCCCGGGAGCGGGATGGTCCCGGGGCTCGGAGTGACCCCCTGGATTTATCCCATCCTGCCCATTGTCCCCTGGGAGCAGGGACAGCCTGGCAGTGGTTCAGCCAGGAGGTTTGACACCTCTCCTGTGGCACTTTGAGATCTTCCTGCACGAAAAGGGGAGAAAATCTGCGGCTGCCTCATCCCTGGAAGTGTCCAAGGCCAGGTTGGAGCAGCCTGGGGCAGTGGGAGATGTCCCCAACCATGGCAGGGGGTGAACCTTAGGGTTGCCTCCATCCCAAACCCTCCTGGGATCCTTCCAACGACCCCAGAGCTCCGTGAGGGGAGAATTTGTGCCCCCAAACCCCAGCGCTGCCCCTGCTGAGGCTTTTCCCTCTCCCCTCTCCCCAAATCTGGACCCTCCTGGCCCGGACCCTGCTCCCAGCGCTGCCGCAGCCGCTCCTGGTGCTCGTCCCTTCCCCGTCCCCCTCCCACAGGTGGATTTTGGGATATTTTAAGGCAGAACCGGGCAGACATCTCCCGATGCTGCGGCCGCTCTGAGCGAAGTGAGCAAAGGAAACGGGGAAAAGGTTCTGGAGCAGCGGGTTTGGGGCCGTGCCAGGGCGCCGGGTGCAGGCGGTGGGTGCCGGGCGCGCCGGGCGCCAGCCGGGCCCCGGAGGTGTTGCTGCAGCCCCGGGAGGCTGTGCCAGGCTCCGCTCGGCTCCGGGGAACAAATCCTCGCTTCCCCAGGAGGGGCTGGGTTCCGCCACCAGCTGGGGAGCAAAACCCCAAATCCACGGGCTGATCCAGAGGGTGCTGCGGGAACAGCTTGGGATGAGAGGGCCGTGGGAGGCTGGAGGGGACCTGCGGGTGCCAAAATTCCCTCGGCTCCACCTGGCACCGCTTGGCAGCTCCCGCCTGGGAGCGGCGCCGGGCACTGCCAGCGCCGAGGGCGATGCCAGGCTCGGCAGATGTTGCCCGCGGATCCGAGCAGGCTGAGCCATCCCCGCCACACCTCCGGCTGCTTCTGCTCGGGCTTTGAGGAGTTTTTGGTGTGATTTGAGAACTCAGCAGCCGTCACTTGGCTGGGTTTGATCAGGAGCCGCATTTCCGGGCCCTTCAGCTGTGAAAGGCTCGGAGCTGCGCGGTGCCAAGAGGTTTTTAAGGGTTTTTTCACTGCTTAACTCAGTTTCCTCCCGATTCGATACCTCACCGGCACTCACAGCCTTCTTTCCAAGTGGAAAAGGTTTTTCTGTCCACCTGGAGAGGGGTTTTTGCTCATTCGAGACCCCCCGAGGGCTGGGGCTGGGTCTGGGTGTCCTGCCTGTCCCTCTGTCCCTGCGGCCTCCAGTGCTGCCACCTCCGCCTGGGGGCACAGCTCAGGGATGGGGGCGGCGGCGCGAGGAGCGGGAATTCAGGAATTCGGGAATTTGGGAATTTGGGGAAGCACTTCCTGATCGGGCTCTGACATGGCACTGCCCAAGGGAATGGGGCACAGCCATCCCTACCTGGGAACATCATCCAAAAATGGGCACAGCCATCCCTACCTGGGAACATCATCCAAAAATGGGCACATCCACCCCCACCTGGCACCACCCATGGGCACATCCATCCCCACCTGGTGCCCCCAGCCCTCCCTAAGCCATGCTGGGCACAGGCTGATGCGAGGCCGAGCTTTGTTGGCCTCCCAGCGTCCCTGCCCTCCTGGGTAACCCCTCTGTGCCATCCCCGCTCCTCCCCCTCCAGCGCTGTTTGTCCCCATCTCTGGTGGCCGTGCTGGTGACACAAAGGCCCCTCTGTGCCGCTGTGAGGGCACCGCCTGTGTGAATATTGCTCTATAGACTGGGTGAGGGCACAAAGCCCCGCTGTCTGTGCCAGCTCTGGGAGGGGGCCCGCATTCCTGATCCGTGACTGTCCCACTGTTCCCGACCCAACCCCGATCCATGATCCATGACTGTCCCACTGTTCCCATCCCAACCCCGATCCCTGACTGTCCCACTGAGTAAAACAGCACAGAATCTGAAAAAATATAAAACCTAAAACTTAGGGCATCGTGAGGAGCTCCGGGATTCACCGAGGGATGGGCCGGGAGCGGGAACGGAGCGGGAATGGAGTGGGAATGGAATGGACGGAGCACCCCGCGGCTCCCCGGGAGCTGCTGAGAGCGAAATCGTGTCCTGGAGCGCAGGTGTGAATGCGGATGTCTCACCCCGAGTGCCGGAGCTGCTTTTAGCAGCTTTTTCCGGGGAACTGCCTCCTGGACACGCTGCGGCTCCAGCGGTGTCACCAGCAGTGGGTGACACCTTTGTCACCACCCTGACAGCTCAGGGTTGTGCCGCAGGGAAGTCACCACCTTGGGAGAACCCAAAGTGGGGGGAAAACGGGGTTTGGATTTAAATCCAGGCGTTTGCCTCCTTTCCGGGGGGTTTCAGGGTGCAGGGAATGGTGCCACTTCCCCTGGGGACAGCTGGACCCTGCTGGGGACTGTCCCTGCGCTGGCACAGCAGTGATGCTGGCTGAGATTTATCCCGGGATAAACCTGGGTGCTGGAGCTGCCTCGGCTCCTTCCCCCATCCCGTGGCACTTATATAATACATTATTTACATTTTTTATATTTCTGTCCACGTGTTAATAAGAGGAAATGGATCTTGTACTCTTGTTTTGTAATCTTGTTTTGATTGGAGCGTGGCACCTCCAGTACCTGTGGAATGGGGGCCCGCGGGGACAATGGGTGACAGCGAGGTGGCAGCTCATTAACCCCTCATCAGCAGCGCAATCGCAATTAAAAGGTCACCGCATCCTCCCAGCCGGGTTTTCAGGGAAGTACAATAAATCCACGTCGCGTTTATCTGACAGCATTTTCCCGAGAAAATCTCCGCTCTTTCCGAGATTTTCCAGGGATAGGGAGCGTCTTCCCTGGAGCTGCAGGCCCTGAGAAACCTCCCGGCCCTGTCCCTGTCCCTGTCCCTGTCCCTGTCCCTGTCCCTGTCCCTGGCCCTGGCCCTGGCCCTGGCCCTGTCCCTGTCCCTGCCCTGCTGCGTGTCCTTGGTCACCTCTCCTCGCCATTTGTGCATCCAACCTTTCTGTCTCCTTTATTTTTGGAGCAATTCCCGCCTCTCCTCCAGGCAGGAATCAACCTCGCGTGGATAATATTGGATATTAACAGGGAAAGATTCCGCCGGCCCCAAAGTGAGGGAGAGGAGGGGGGAAAGTCCCCCGCGGTGCGTGTGGGGTGCGGGAACCGGCCCAGAGCGCTCAGCTGCGAGGAGAAGGAATTTTTTGGGAAGGTTCCTGGTGTCGTGAGTGCCGCCTGTGCCAGCTGTGACTCACGGCTGCGGCTGCTGGGGAGCCTGGAGAGGCTCCAAGAGGAGCTCAGGGCTCTGGAGTTTCTCCCTTCTTGCCCTGGGCTGGGAATGGGGAGAGCACCTGGCCCTGCTCCGTCCGTGCCTCAGTTTCTCCAGTGTCAAAAATCGGGAAAATCCAAGGGGGTGTGAGCATTCCTGGATTCCCAGCTCTTCCCACCTGGAGCCACCTGAGCTGCCCGGGGAGGTGTGGGGTCACCGTCCCCGCAGGGGGTTAAAGGTCACCTGGAGGTGGCACTTGGGGACACGGTGACACATCAGCACTGGGGGAATGCTTGGAAGGCTTTTCCAGCCTTATTGATCCCAAGATTCCAGAATTTTTAATCCTGTGGCATCAGCATTTGGACCGAAATAACCCTGGAGGGTCACAGCCCTGTGGGGTGGGGCGAGGTTGGCTTTGGGGTTCCTTTGGCCGGGGCAGCGTCTCTCCGGAACCCTGGGGATGGCACCGTGTGAAAACCCCCCAAAATGTGGGGGCAGGGATGGTGTTATGGGTTTGGGAGGAGCGGGCTGCGCCCCTCGGGTGTTCGCCACTCCTCCTTCCTTCGGAATCATCCCCTCACCCTGGGAATTTTGGGAATGGTCAATTCCATCCGTGGAGGTTGTGGCCTGACCCTGCCCGCAGTGGCCAGCGCCGTGTCCTGGGGACAAACCCAGAAAACCACTGGGGACAAACCCAGAAAACCACTGGGGACAAACCCGGAAAACCTCTGGGGACAAACCCAGAAAACCTCTGGAGACAAACCCGGAAAACCTCTGGGGACAAACCCAGAAAACCTCTGGAGACAAACCCGGAAAACATCTGGGGACAAACCCAGAAAACCTCTGGGGACAAACCCGGAAAACCTCTGGAATTCCTTCCCGAGCTCCCCGGGGGGATCGGCCGCGGGCTCACAGCGGGGACATTTCGGGGTGTCAGTGCCCAGGGGTTGGCAGCTCGGTGCCATCAGGGACATCCTGGCTCACGGGACCCTCGGGGCTGGCTCCGGGGCTGGTGGCAGCTCGGGCAGAGCCCCGCGGTGTCACCGGCGGGGACACGGGGAGGGCAGCGCGACAATCCGGGCGCTGATGGCTCTGCCCGGCTGCTGGCACTGCCCGGCCCATGTGATGCGTTTGAGGGGGCACGCTGACATTTCCAGGGGAAGGAGGGGGGGAAAAAATCCCCGGGGGACCCGCAGGGAGCTCCGGAACGGCGGAAAACAGAGCGAGAACCGTCCGCGCCCAGCGGAGCGAGCGGAGGGACAAACCGGGGGGAAAGTTGCCAGGGCAGGGCCAGGATGTGAGGGGAAGCGATGGGAGCTGGCGGAGCGGCGGGAGCGGGGAATGCCGGCCGTGGAGACGACCCTGGGAGCCCCTCGGTAGCGCGGGGAGAGGAGCGGGGAGCGCTCGGCAGCAGCGCGGCCTCGCTGCGGCTCCGCTCCCCGGCGCGGAGGACTCGGCGCTGGTTTTGAGGTGGCGGCGGCGGCGCTGGGTGCGAGCTGGCGGCGGCGGCGCTGGGTTTGAGGTGACGGCGGCGGCGCTGGATGCGAGGTGACAGCCGCCGCACGCCTGCGAGGTCAGAGCTGCGCGATCAGGTCGGTGCCACCCTCCCCTCGCTCGGTAACGAGCCCACCCCGCGTTTAATTAGCACCGGCAGCCAGCGCCGCCCGATCCGGCTGCTCGGAGCCGACCCTGCCGGGCCCGGAGTGCGGCTTTAAATGCCGAAATGCTCATCGAGCCCGTGCCCGGCCCGGGTTAAGCAGATGCGATGAGCTGCGTGTGTTTGTCGCGCAGATCAGCGAGCTGCGCTCCGAGCCGAGCCGCCTGCCGCTGCCCCCGCGATGCTGCCCCGCTGGGCAAAGCAGCCCCCTGGAGCTTCCCCCCGAGCCGCGGCCAGGCTGCGGGAGCCGGGCAGAGCCAGCGAGCCCGGGGACTACCGGCTGCCAGCGCTGCTCGTGGGTATGGACCGGGGGGACGCGGGGATGGGGGGCGCAGGGTCCGCAGGCTCCGGGGATGAGCCGTGCCCTGGGAGTGATGGATGGGCTGGGATGGGGTGGTCCCAGACCCTCACAGGGGGCTCTGGAGTGGCCTGGGGGTGGTCCCAGACCCTCACAGGTGGACAGTGCCCGGGGAAGTGATGGATGGTGGTGCCAGCCCCTCACAGAAGGGTCCTGCCCCAGGAAGGGACAGAAGGCCCAGCCTGGGGACAGTCCCAGCCCCTCACAGGTGGGCTCTGGGTGGCCTGAGGGTCCCAGTCCCACACAGGTGGGCTCTGCCCAGCAGCTGATGGATGCTGTGGGCCGGGGGATGCCCCAGCCCCTCACAGGCGACCTCTAGGGTGGCCTGGGGGTGGTCCCAGCCCCTCACAGGTGGGCACAGATGGCGTGGGCTGTGTCGTGCCCGGCTCTGAAGGGAGAAGGAGGAGGAGGAGGCAGAGGGCTGCAGGCAGCTGCTGCTGCCCTCCTTTTGCTTGACTAAACCCCGCTCTGGCTGCCGCTGGTGGGAGGCGGCGGGCGGGGGGGACGTGGCTGCGCCCCCGATGTGCCCGGCAGGGCAGGATGGGGCAGGAGGGGACAGCAGGGCGCACTCAGCGGGCCGGGGGGTGGCAGGGCGCTCGGCCTTGTCCTCGTGTCACCCGCATTGTCTCGAGGTGGGAGGTGCCACCACCCTGCGAGGGACCGGCTCGGTGTCGCCGTGCCCTGCGGCCAGGGGGATGTGTCACATGTCCCCGCAGCGTCCGTGTCCCGTGGCTGCTCAGGCTGACAGCGAATCCTTGCAGGATTTCACCCCGTGTTTTCCATCCCTGAGCACGTTTTCCTGCCGAGGCTCTGAGATATTTTTCTCCCAGCTTTTCTGATTTTTAACGAGCTGTGACTAACCGGGCTGGCACAGCAGGCGGTGACCAAGCACCAACGTGCTACCTGTGCGCCCAGAAATAGGGGCTGCTCTCCCCACCCCCGCCGGGAGCATTCCCGGCCCCCCCACGGGACACCCACCCAGCCTTTCCCAGCCTCTCCCACGCCTGGCAGGGCCCAGCTGCCAGCAGGAGTCATCCGAAGGGGCAGTGCCACCCAAATCCTGCCTGGAGGGTGCGGGATCACAGCTCGGTGCTGTGGATGGAGCTGCTGAGCGCCGGGGTGGGCTCCGAGCCCATCCTGGGGGTGGCAGAGCCAAGATTTGGGCGAGTTGGGTCTCCTGTGCCAAGGATGGAGATGGCTGTGGGATTGCCATGGTCCCAAACCCTCTGAGCCAGGAAAAATCCCCTCCCCGAGGGCTCCCTCGTGGAATTGAGCCCTCTGGAGATCCAGCCTGGTGGGGCAAAGGGTGGGCCTGGCTTGGATCCCTCCCCTCGTGGCTTCCCTGCGAGGATTCATCCCTCATGGAGTGGGATTTGGGATGCCAAAGGCCCCGTGCCCGGCTCTGGGCTTTGCCCTGGCAGCTGCTGGTGGCCACAGGCCAGGCTGGAAGGTCTCAGTTCCTTCTGCTGCTCCTTCCCGTTCCTCCTGTCATGGAAGTCTGGATGGGATTTTGGGAAGGAATTCCTGCCTGAGAGGGTGGGGAGGGGCTGGGCTGGGATTCCCAGAGAAGCTGTGGCTGCCCTGGATCCCTGGGAGTGTCCCAGGAGCAGCCTGGGGCAGGGGCAGTTGGTTCTGCTTCTCCAACCGAACTGACACGGCTGAGTCACGGCCCCACGGCTGAGTCACGGCCCCACGGCTGAGTCACGGCCCCACATCCTCACTTGCACCACACGGAGCCTGCCAGGACCCAAAATCCTGGGAAAATCCTTTCAATTCCGACCATTCTGGGTTTGACCCCCTCCCCTCTCAGCAGCCAGACCCGTGTCACTCCCTTCCGTGCCTCAGTTTCCCTGTGCCAAGGGAGGTCCCCGGGCCATTCCCATGGCAGCTGCCAGGTCCTGGCTGTGCCGCGGGGGTGGGGACGAGACCACAAAGCTTCTTCTGTGGGAGCCGCCAGGAGCTGGCCAGCCTCGCCTCGCCTTTATTTTTATCCCACATCCCCGGGCTGCTGGCACGTCCCCAGCCCTGCCAGCCGAGGATGTCGCCCTTGCCAGGGCACGCAGGGCTCCGTCCTCCTCCTCCTCCTCCTGGCTCTGCCCCGGGCAGGGAAGTTTTCCGTGCTCCAGGAATGCCCCGGCTCAGCCTCTGGCCAGCGGCCGGACACGGAGCCGAGATCAGCGGGAAGATTTTCCCGGCTCTCCCAGCTGGATTTTCTCCTTCCCTCATTCCCTCTGCCCCTCATCTTTCCTTGGCTTTCCGAGGGCACTGGGAAGATTCTCCCAGCTCTCCCAGCTGGAATTTGCCCTTCCCACCCTCTGCCCCTCATTTTCCCTTGGCTTCCTCCTTGCTGCACGGCCCCAGGCGAGCATCCAGGTGTGCCGGCCCTTCCCTTGGCACTGGATCCCCGGGATTTTGGGAGGTGAACTCGTCTCCCGTCTCCATGTGGGCGCGTGGGCGCGATCACACCCGGCGAGGTGGGAAAAAGTGGCGGCTGCTTTTTCCAGGGTCGGCCAGATGGGATTTCTCCCCTCGCTCCGGTTCTGACAAGTGACATGCAGGATTTATCCGCGGGAAGGAGCCGCCTGGCAGGGCAGTGCCACGGGGCGATGCCAGCTGAGCTCCTCCAAGCTGCAGCCTCGCGCCGAGCTCCGCGTCCCGGAGCAGCTCCGGGGCGGGAATTTGCGGGATGCGGGCGGGAGAAGGCGGCGCCCGGGGCTGGGAACGGGCAGGATCCCAGGATTTCACGCGGAGAATCCGGACTGGCACCGTGAGCGGGCACGGTGCCCCTGCCCAAAGCCAAGCGGGATCTGTGGGGTCCCGTCTGGGAAGCTCCCAATGGAGCTGTGTGTTTGTGGAGCAGGGGGATGTTTAATTTTCCGCTGTTCCACTGGAATTTGGGAGTGAAAGGCGCGGCGGGGAGCCCGCTGAGCACCGGCAGGGATCCTTGGGAAGGGGGGGATGAGGCGGGAGAACAATTCCCGCATCCCGGGGGACATCCCGGAGAGGTTTGTCCCCTGCTGGGTGCTCTCGGTCCCCTGCGAGTGGCCTTGGCGTCGCCTGGCTCTTCCCAGGGGATTTGGCGGCCGCTCCATGAGCCCGGCAGCGAGGGGAGGGTGGGGGATTCTCACCCCGGTCGCCGGCAGCTTTCGCTCCTGCGTCGCTGTGAGAGGGACAAGGACACCCTGAAGTCCCCTCACTTTCACATGCCCTGGGATGGACCCTGGGTCCGCCCCGCTCCCGGCAATCCCGCAGCCCCAAGGCTGGAATTCCCTGGGAATTCGCTTTAAGTGGCCAGATCCGGCCAGGGTTGGCCCTATCGGGGACGTGGCGGTGGCAGGAGAGGGGACACCGGTGTCCCCCCGGTGTCACCTGCCGTGTCCACGCTCCTGGGCTTGCGTTTGTTGGGATAACTTGAGCATCTGGGCAGCTCCCAGCACTTTTTGGGTGTGAGGGCAGGTCCTGTAAGGAGCTTGACCATCCCAAAATGAGTGGACACGACGGTGGCCGAGCCAGGGACAGGGACAGCAATGGTTCGGCCGGTGACTCTGAGCCATCTGGCGTGGTGGGATCTCCCTGCCCACGGCAGGGCTGGGATCTGGCTGGTTTTCCCACCTCAAACCACTCCATCATTCCCTGATTTCCCACAGGCCCGACTCTGGCAGTGCGCGCATTCCCAGGGCCGTCTCTGCAGCACCACACGAGTTAAACCGCGCGGCGCAGGAGCTCCCCCCGCTCTCCCCACGCCTCCTCCCGCCCCCGGCAGCGCGGCACGGAAGGGGTTAGCACCGGGCAGGGCTCCGGGAGCCGGGCGGGCTCGCTGGGCGCCGGGCAGTGCGGCAGTGCAGCCTCCGGGAGGAAGCGGGAGCATCCCGCTCTTCCGGCCGCGCTAATGGCCGGGCGCGGGGGAGCCGCATCGCTCCCAGGGGCTGCCGCCCTCCCGGCTGCCTCTCTCCCCAAATGCACTCCCCGCCTCCCCTCCCCTCGCCCCTTTTTGTGCGAGCGCTTTCTCGGGCGATTTTGCACGCTCCGCTGATCGCTCGCCGCGACCCGCGCGAGGTTTCGCTGCCTCATGAAGATTTATGGGACTGCAGTAATAAACTGGGTTTGAGACGTTCCTCCGGATGATAAAACCCCGCCGAGCCGCTGCTAACGGGGGGATCCCAGCCGGATCCCGCAGCCGCTCCGGTTTTTGGGGGCCTTTCCCTGCCCTGTCTCTCAGGAGCTCCTGCCAGCGCCGTTCCTGAAGATTTCCACCCAAACCGGTCTCTCCGGTCTCGCTGTTTTCCCGGGAAGGACGCGATGGCCGTGCCCTGCTAGCAGCCCGGGGCTCCGGCCCCGGCACGGGTGACACCTCTGCTGGCAGGTGGGGACGATGGGTGGATGAATCGGCAAAGAGAACCGCGTTCCCTCAACCTCCCTCTGCTCGGAGAGGGGCTGGCCCGGATCTACCGCGGCATCCTGGCCGTGGTGGGAGCCCTGCGCCCGGCCAAGGAGCCGCCCGCAGCCCCCGCCGAGCGGAGCGCTGCCCCCCCCGTGCCCCCGGAGCCGCTGCCCGGCCGCCGTGGGAGCCGCGCTGCGCCCGCGGGTAAGCGAGGGGACGGTCCCGGAGCGGGGGACGCGGCCCGCAGGGTGTCCCCGTGGGCCGGGCTGGGCTGGGCAGCGCGGGCAGGCTCCGGGCAGGCTCTGCCACCCCAGTGACCTACTTGGAAGCAGCCTCGGGGAGCACTTTCCAGGGATCTGCTGCGGCCGTGTGGGAACCGCTGCATTCCTGAACTGCTGCAGGAGGAGGAGAAAAAAACTTTGTGGGGGATTTGAGGTGGAATTATCGCCGGGAGGGAAGGGTTAACAGCCTTTCCTCCAGCCTGGCCCTGAGGGTTTTCAGGTTCATTTCCCCAGACGAGCCCCCCAGGCTGCTTCCTTGCGGGACCATCCCTGCCCACTGCGGGTGGGACCCGCTCTGGATGGGATCTCTGGTGGCATCTCCGGAGCGCTGACACGAGGCCAGCGCACGTGGCTGTGGCGACTTTACCTCCCCTGGATCAGAACATTTGCGATGCTGCGGGGTCGGGGCCGCCTCATCCTCGCCGGCCCCGTGTCCCGGGGATGGATCGCGCAGCGGATGCGGCGCAGCGCGGGCTGGAAGCGCCCCTGAGGGGGTCCAGCTCCTCCCTGCCCCTGTTCAGATCATCCCTGGGAGCGGGCGAGCGGAGCTGGCGCGTTCCGCTCCCGGAGCGTGTAATTAGGGAGCGGGGAGCTGCATGCTGATGGCGGAGCGGGAGGGGCCGGGAAGGAGCTGCGAACGCGGCCTCAGCCCCGCGCTGCCGCAGCGGGGCTGGGGCGGGCACCGGGAGGTGGTGGGGGGGAGCAAACCCCCTCTGTCACCCCAAAAATCCCCGTCCTGGCTCGGCTCCGGGAGGGAGACGCGCTGCAGCTCCTTCTGCTGCGGCTGCGGCTGGCGGGGCTCGCCTTCATCCCCATCCCCGGCCGCAGAATTCCCGTGGGACGGGAGGAATCCGGGAGTTCTGCGGCGCCCCAGCGATGGTTTTGGTGGCCCCGGAGCACAGCGGGGCTGGCCCCGGGTCCGATCCCCCATCCCGAGCAGGCTCCGAGGGTGCTCCGGATCTTTCCAAGGGCTCCGAGGCTGTGGCTGTGCGGGGTGTCGGGTGCTGGGTGCAGCTCCTGCCCAAATTTCTGCTCTGGGGTCGCGGAGCCGGTGCTGGGGAGAGCGGCCGAGGCAGGGGAGGAGTTTTCCAGTTTGGATTTGCATTTCCCAGTGAGGACCGCACGTTGTGGGGCTGTGACGGAAGCGGGGAGAGGGGCAGGCGGCTCCTGGGGGTCCCGGGGGTTCAGGACGAGCTGCTCCAGCGGGACTCCCCGTCAGGGCTGGAATTCGGCAGCCGCTGGGAGCCCGGGGCGATGCCCTGCCCGTGTCCCCTCGGCCAGCAGGGTCCCCTGATGGCAGAGGGGACCCGGGGGTGTTTGGCATGGTGGAGGTGCCACTGTAACCTCCCCGGTGCCACCGTGACCTCCCTGGTGCCACCTTGTCCTCCCTGGTGCCACCTTGTCCTCCCTGGTGCCACCATGACCTTCCCGGTGCCACCGTGACCTCCCTGGTGCCACTTTGTCCTCCCTGGTGTCACTGTGACCTCCCTGGTGCCACCATGACCTTCCCGGTGCCACCTTGTCCTCCCTGGTGCCACTCTGACCTCCCCAGTGCCACTGTAACCTCCCCGGTGCCACTGTGATCTCCCTGGTGTCACCTTGACCTCCCTGGTGCCACCGTGACCTCCCTGGTGCCACCTTGTCCTCCCCGGTGCCACCTTGACCTCCCTGGTGTCACTGTGACCTCCCCAGTGCCACTGTAACCTCCCCGGTGCCACTATGATCTCCCTGGTGTCACCTTGTCCTCCCCGGTGCCACCTTGACCTCCCTGGTGTCACTGTGACCTCCCTGATGCCACGGGTACCCGGCAGAGCGAGGGAGGGACGGGATCTTCAGCTCTTGCCACATTCCAGCTCCGTTTTCTGGGAAAAGGGGGGGACAACCCGGCCAAGGTGACATTTGGTGGCAGAGCTGGGAGGCACAGAGCTGCACCGGTGGATTTTGGAGGAGGGAAGGCTTTGGGATGTCCCCGTGGCGTTTGTGAGCACGTGATGTCCCCGCTGGGCTGGTGACAAAGCCGCTCGTGCGACCTTGAGTGGAGGAATCGCGGCCGTGACCCCGCTGATAACGCTTTCTTATCAGTTTGATATCAAACTGATCTGCCGGGCTCATGAATAATTGAGGAGGGGGAAAAAAAATAAGGGAAAAGGGGAAAAAACCTCGCTGTGATTTGTTTGCCGGGAGCCGAGGAGGGAAGGCACAGGCAAAAGCGGGAGAAGAATTAGATGAATTATGGATCAAGGTTAAAAGGGGAGCAGGAGGAGGAGGCTGAGCCCCGCAGAACGAGCTGCGAAATTCACCAGTGGTGGCAAAGCCAGGCCCTGGCCTCGGGCCAGGCTGGCACCGCTCCAAGGACTGGGGACAGCGGCTCCCGGATGGTGTGAGACCCCCAAAGTGGCTTTTTGGGGTCCTGGAGCCGCCCCGCAGCGGGCACGGGGCTGGGCAGGGGCCGGGGGCTGCGGGGTGGCCTCGAGCTGCGGGCACCGAGGCGGTGCCAGGCGCTGGCAGCGTGCGGGGACTTCCAGGCATCCATCGGCTCTGCAGCTTCCCTGGAAGTCAGATCCCAGCGTGCTCAGAATGAGTTATTAGCGAAAGGACGAGTCCCTGTCACCTCTCTGCGCCTGGGACCCTCTGTCTGTGCCCTCTCCTGCCTGCCTGGGCTGGGCTGAGCCCCGGGAAGGGTTTGGGATGGGGCAGAGCATCCCAGGGATGCCGGGATTGGTGCACAGGGCTGCGCTGAGCCCCGGGAAGGGCTGGGATGGAGCAGAGCATCGCAGAGATGTTTGGAGCACAGGGTTTGTGCTGAGCTCCGGGAAGGGCTGGGATGAGGCAAAGCATCCCGGAGATCCCGGGTTTGGAGCACAGGGCTGGGCTGAGCCCCGGGAAGGGTTTGGGATGGGGCAGAGCATCCCAGGGATGCCGGGATTGGTGCACAGGGCTGCGCTGAGCCCCGGGAAGGGCTGGGATGGAGCAGAGCATCGCAGAGATGTTTGGAGCACAGGGTTTGTGCTGAGCTCCGGGAAGGGTTTGGGATGGAGCAGAGCATCGCAGAGATGTTTGGAGCACAGGGTTTGTGCTGAGCCCCGGGAAGGGCTGGGATGGGGCAAAGCATCCCAACAATCCCGGGCTTGGTGCCCGCGGGCCGGGCCGGCCGCTGTGAGCGATGGCTGCGGGATGGGCACTGAGCCCCCGCCGGGGTCTCTGGGGGGCCATGGGGGTCCTGTCTCCCCTCCCCGGTGCCTGCACGCTCCACCTTCCCCCCACCCTGCCTGGTTTCATTTTCTTTTCGCTCTGTCCTGTGTCCGTGTGCCCCCGTGTGTCTGTGCTCCGGAGCCGTGTCCGTGTCTCCGTGTCCCCCGTGTTTCCCTGTGTCCCCCGTGTCCCCGTGTCCCTGTCCCGTGTCCCGTCTGTGCTGTTTTCAGTCGCCCAGCGCTGCTTCATTCCCGTTTCGCTCCGATCATCGCGGCTTTGGTGGAATCCCAGCCCCTGCACCCCCCGGCCCCTCCATCCCCGCTGTCCCCTCATCTCCTGCCACGTGTCCGGGAGCGGGGACAGCGCTGCCACCGCAGGGGAACGAGCCCGGCACCCACCTCCTTCCCCTGCACCCCTCTGAGGGCCGATCCCACTGTCTGCACCCCACTGAGGGCCGATCCCACTGTGTGCACCCCACTGAGGGGCGATCCCACTGTGTGCACCCCTCTGAGGGATGATCCCACTGTGTGCACCCCACTGAGGGGCGATCCCACTGTGTGCACCCCACTGAGGGCCGATCCCACTGTGTGCACCCCACTGAGGGGCGATCCCACTGTGTGCACCCCTCTGAGGGATGATCCCACTGTGTGCACCCCACTGAGGGCCGATCCCACTGTGTGCACCCCTCTGAGGGGTGATCCCACTGTGTGCACCCCTCTGAGGGGCGATCCCACTGTGTGCACCCCTCTGAGGGGCGATCCCACTGTGTGCACCCCTCTGAGGGATGATCCCACTGTCCACACCCCACTGAGGGCCGATCCCACTGTGTGCACCCCTCTGAGGGCCGATCCCACTGTGTGCACCCCACTGAGGGATGATCCCACTGTGTGCACCCCACTGAGGGGTGATCCCACTGTGTGCACCCCACTGAGGGCCGATCCCACTGTGTGCACCCCACTGAGGGGTGATCCCACTGTGTGCACCCCTCTGAGGGGTGATCCCACTGTGTGCACCCCACTGAGGGGCGATCCCACTGTGTGCACCCCTCTGAGGGATGATCCCACTGTGTGCACCCCTCTGAGGGGTGATCCCACTGTGTGCACCCCACTGAGGGCCGATCCCACTGTGTGCACCCCACTGAGGGATGATCCCACTGTCCACACCCCTCTGAGGGATGATCCCACTGTGTGCACCCCACTGAGGGATGATCCCACTGTGTGCACCCCTCTGAGGGGTGATCCCACTGTGTGCACCCCACTGAGGGGCGATCCCACTGTGTGCACCCCTCTGAGGGATGATCCCACTGTGTGCACCCCACTGAGGGGCGATCCCACTGTCCACACCCCACTGAGGGGTGATCCCACTGTGTGCACCCCACTGAGGGGTGATCCCACTGTGTGCACCCCACTGAGGGATGATCCCACTGTCTGCACCCCTTTGAGGGGTGATCCCACTGTCTGCACCCCTTTGAGGGGTGATCCCGTTCCCAGCAAGGCTCTGCCATCTTTCCTTGCTGAAATCCCCCTCCCCAACCCCAAATCCCAACCTTCAACCTCTGCCCCATGGAGAGGGCTGCCCCTATCCCTGCCCCACGGCTGGGACTGTCCCCCCCCTCCTGCCCCATGGCCAGGGACTGTGCCCTGACCCCGCTGTGCTCTCCCGGACCCGCACAGATCCCGACAGGACGAGCTCGCACATGATCTCCGCGGACGATGCCGAGTACCCGCGCGAGTACCGCACCCTGGGCAACGGCACCCGGCGCTTCTCCAACGTGGGGCTGGTGCACACCTCGGAGCGCCGGCACACGGTGATCGCCGCCCAGAGCCTGGAGGCGCTCACCGGCCTCCAGAAGACGGAGATGGAGCGCAAGCGGGATGCCTTCATGGACCACCTGAAGAGCAAATACCCGCAGCACGCCCTGGCGCTGCGCGGGCAGCAGGAGCGCCTGCGGGACCAGGTGAGGGCGATGGCCCAGAACTGGGGGGGTGGGAGTGCTGGGAGGGGCGGGATGGAGGGGAAGGGGAGCGAGGGGGCGGTGGGTGTGTGTGAAAAGGGGGGTGGGCGCGGCGGTGATGGGGGAGCATCCTCCGGGGGTGAGGAAGGGAATGTTCCTGCGGTGAGAGAGCGAATATTGCAGGGGTGAGGAGGGGAATCCTACAGGTGTGCGGGAGAGGATTCTCCAGGCGTGAGGGAGAGAATATTCCAGGTGTAAGAAGGCGAATATTCCAGGGGTGAGGAAGGGAATCTTACGGGGTGAGAAAGAGAATATTCCGGGGGTGAGGAAGAGAATATTTCAGGGGTGAGGGAGAGAATTCCCCAGCCCTGAGGGAAGAATCCCCCAGGTGTGACAGAGAGCACTGTGTGTGGGGAGCAGAACCCCCCAGGTGTGGGGAGCAGAACCCCCCAGGTGTGGGGAGCAGAACCCCCAGGTGTGGGGAGCAGAACCCCCCAGGTGTGGGGAGCAGAACCCCCAGGTGTGGGGAGCAGAACCCCCCAGGTGTGGGGAGCAGAACCCTCCAGGTGTGGGGAGCGGAGCCCCAGGTGTGGGGAGCAGAACCCTCCAGGTGTGGGGAGCAGAACCCCCCAGGTGTGGGGAGCGGAGCCCCCAGGTGTGGGGAGCAGAACCCCCAGGTGTGGGGAGCGGAGCCCCCCAGGTGTGGGGAGCAGAACCCCCCAGGTGTGGGGGGCAGAACCCCCAGGTGTGGGGAGCGGAGCCCCAGGTGTGGGGAGCGGAGCCCCCCAGGTGTGGGGAGCAGAACCCCCCAGGTGTGGGGAGCAGAACCCCCAGGTGTGGGGAGCAGAACCCCCCAGGTGTGGGGAGCAGAACCCCCAGGTGTGGGGAGCAGAACCCCCCAGGTGTGGGGAGCAGAACCCCCAGGTGTGGGGAGCAGAACCCCCCAGGTGTGGGGAGCAGAACCCCCCAGGTGTGGGGAGCAGAACCCCCAGGTGTGGGGAGCAGAACCCCCCAGGTGTGGGGAGCGGAGCCCCCAGGTGTGGGGAGCAGAACCCCCCAGGTGTGGGGAGCAGAACCCCCCAGGTGTGGGGAGCGGAGCCCCCCAGCATCTGGTGGCCTTTGCTGAGCACAGCAGAGCCCTGGGGATGGACTGTTCGGGAGGGGGGTCCTGACCCTGTTTTGGGTGTTCTGGGGACCCCAAATCCCTTGGGGTTGGTGCCATGTCCGCCATGCTGTCCTTTGGCTGTGTGTCCCCTTGTTCCTATCCTGTTTTGGGGTGCACTGGGGACTCCAAACCCCCTGATTTGGCTCTGGTGACACCTCGGTGACACCAATTTGGCAGCAATAAATGCCCACCTCCCCCTGGGCAGCAGAACCTGGAGCACCCTTGACAGGAAACCTCGAATCATCCCCAAAATCCCCAGGGGACAAAGGTCCCAAAATTCCCCAAATTCAAAAATTCCCAAAACTCCCAGAACTGGCCTGCTGGAAGGGAATCCAGCTTTGCCAGGAAAACCGGGGCCATCGGAGCTGCTGCCCCCCCAAATGCCTCCAAACACCCAAATTTTGGGGAGGGGACAATAATTGATGGTGGCTTTGCTGTCACAATGCATATTTGGGGCATGTCCAGGCACAGAGCGCTGCTTCCTGGTAAATAAATGGGATTTTTTTCCCCTATTATTACAGGGATTTAAAGACTTTCCTCTTTTTAAATAAGCAGCAGCTCTAAAAAGAAAAAAAAAAAAGGGAAAAATCCTGCTGGGGTTGGCTCAGGTCTGATAAACTGCTAAGGATTTTTATAGGTGAAGGAATTATCTGGATTTGGGAATTATCTCCTTTATTCCCAAACCCAACCTGGATTTTTGGGCTTGGCTGCAGCTCATTCCCCACCCAAACACCCTAAAAGCCTACCAAAATCTGTTTTTTTTTTCCTTTTCCTCCCTTCTTTTCCTTCATTTCCCTGGCAGGCAATAAATAATAACAGGAATCTAGAAATCCTGGGAAGCTCAGGTGCCAACCTTTAAATGACATTGGGATCCAGGCCTGCCTGGAACGTTTGAAAATCACTTTGATATTCCAGAGGAGCCTGGAAGGGATTTCAGAATCCCAGGCTTTACTGTTTTATTGGGATTAAAAGAAAAAAAAAAAAAAGAGAGAGAGAGAGAAAGAAAAAAAATTAAAAAAATTTTAAAGGAAGAAAAGGAAAAAAAAAAAAAAAGACATTTGAGGGAGTTTGGAACACCAGAGGTGAAAAGGGACGTTCCATAAATGTCAACATTCCCTCCAGCCTGGCAAAAATCCGTTGCTCCCGGGAATCCTCTCCCTTTCCTGATGGCGCCGTTGGCTCTGGGCTGCGAGGGCCGTGCAGGGGACACGGGGGGCGCTGGGCACAGGTGGCAGCGGGCACAGGTGGCACTGGGTCCCGCAGGGGGCTCCTGCAGAGCCCGGGCGCAGGTCTGGGTCTGTGCTGGGGGGTGATGGAGTGTGGGAACCCAGGTGTGAATGCAGCTGTGAATCCAGCTGTGCGCGAGTCCCCGTGTGCAGCCATGTGCACATCCAAGTGTGCACATCCCTGCGCGTGCCTGCGTGTGTTTCCAGGAGTGTGTCCCTGTGTTATCCCTGTCCATATCCCTGCATTGCCATGTCCACATCCATATCGATATCCCAGTATTTCCCTATCCATATCCATATCCACATCCCTGTATTTCCACACCCATATCCATGCCCATATCCCTGTCCCCATTCCTGCCCCTATCCCTCTATTCCCCTGTGTTATCCCGGTCCCTATCCGTTTCCCTATCCCTGTATTTCCCTGTCTCCATCCCTGTCCCCATCCCTGTGTTATCCCGGTCCCTGTCTCCGTCCCTGCGTTGTCCCCGTCCCTGTCCCCGTCCCCATCTCCGTTATTCCCCCGTTATTCCCCCGTTATTCCCCCGTTATTCCCCCGTTATTCCCTCACGTGCCCCCCCCCGCAGGCCCCGCCCCTCCGCGCTCTCAGCGCCCCCTGCCGGCGGCGCGGGGGGGCGGGGTGCAGCCGCGGTTGCCATGGTGACGGCGCCGCGGGCGGGGCGGGGCGGGCCCGGCGGCGGGAGGGGCGGCGGGAGCCGAGCGGGGCCGAGCCGAGCCGAGAGCGGCCGAGCGGGGCCGAGCGGGGCCGAGCGGCGCTGCGGATCCCGGCCCGCAGCCCTCACCTGCCGCAGGTACCGGGCGGGAACGCGCGGGATGGAGCGGGATGGAGCGGGGCGCATCCCTCCGGGCGGTGACGGAGCCGGTGTCCGCCACCCGCTGCTGCGGCTCCCCCGCCGATCTACCCTGCCCCAGCTGTCCTGCTGTCGCTCCTGCCCACCGCAGTGTCCCCCTCCCCAAAATCCCCACCCCGAGCTCCCGGTTCCCGGCGGCAGCCGGGGGTGTCCGTACCCCGGCCCCAGACCGGGGACAGCCCCTCCACCGTCCCCTTTCCTTTAGCCTCCCCCTCTCCCCCATTCCCGGGGGTCCCCCCCGTTCCCGGTGTCGCGGCGGGGAGGGGGTGGCACTTTGTGCGCTGCCCTTCGGTGCCGCAGTCGGGGGGGCTCCCCTTGTCCCCTCGGGGGTGCACGGGGGGGTCCTGCAAAGCCCTGGCGCTGCCCGTGCCACCCCCCTGCGCACCCCCCGCTGTCCCAGGGCCGCTCCGCGTTGTCACCCGAGCCCCGGGAGGGGACACCGGTTCCCTGTGCCCCCCTCGGGCCGATGGCGGCCGGGGCGGGCACCGTCCCTGCGCCCTGCGGGCGCTCCTGTCGCCTGCAGCTCACCTACCCCAGCGTCCTTCCCGCGGGCTGCGCCCACAGCTGAGCCCTGCGGTGGCAGGAAAGGTTTGCCCTCACCTCCAAACCCCTCCGAGAGGCGGCACACGGTCCTGGCACCTCGGGGTGCCCGCTGGGCTGGGTTTGGGCACGGGCGGGTTTGGGGGCATCGGGGCGCTCGGTGGGGACGGGGAGCGCCGGCTGAGGCGGCGCGGGAGGCGGCAGCGCGGTGGCAGAGGGGACGCGGGGTCCCTCGGGGCTCTCCCCGCGGTGTCATCTTGGTCTCCAGAGGTGGAGAGTGACGGGAGGCGCTGGGAAGCGCTGAAATGGAGGAGCGCGGCTGCCGGGAGTAACACGAGCGCTGTGTGCGTGTCCCTGGGACTGCAGCCGGAGCCGGCCCTATCGATTCCCTCATTGCCCCCCCGCCAGCGATTCCCGGCTCGTTCCAGCAGGGCTGGCTGGGAACGGGGGCTCTGGAGTCAGGCGGAACTCGCGGGGCACCCCGCTTCCCCTTGTTTGGGGGTTTTTATGGAAGGGGTCTTTTTACCCGGGAAGTGGGTAAAAACCCGGCTGGGGACAGCGATGACAGCCCCGGGGGCAGAGTGGGTTCGTGGGAGTGGGGCAGGGAGGTGCCCAGGAGGTGCCCAGCAGGAACTGGAGGGGGGACGCTCCCCTTGGCACAGCTGGGCTACCAGCGCTCCCCCTGGCAGGGCTGCGAGCGTCCCTGCTCTCCCTGGCACACACGGGCAGGGTGAATGTGTCCATCCGTCCCTCCATCCCTCTGTCTGTCCATCTGTCCATCCATCCACCATCCATCTTTCCCTCCCTCCCTCCCTCCCCTGAAGTTTCCCGCCGTTCCCAGCCCGAATTTCTCTCCTTTTCCCCGTGACCCCGGGGCCGGTGCCGAGCCGCTGCCCGCCGTGTCGGGGGTGGCTTTTCGGGGAGGGGCCGCCCCAGCCCTGCAGCAGCCGGAGCGGCGGCTCCGCTGTCCCTGCGGCTCCGCCAGCCCCGGCTGCGAAGGGACGGAGGAAGGGCAGGGCGGGCTCCGGCGGCGGCTGCGTGCCGGGGTCTTCCTCACCCCCATCTCTGCCGGGAACGGGGGTGCTCAGCGCCCCCCTCCCGCGCTGCCGTGACCCCCTCCGAGGGGATCCCGTTCCTTGTCCTTGGCGTTTCTCAAAGATTTATCCCTCTTTGCCGGGTTTGGGGGTGCCGGATGCGCCGGGGGGTCCCCCCGGAGCTGCCGGGGTCGGACGCGGTGCCGAGCGCGGGGGGAGCGGAGCCGCTTTACCTCGCGCGTCCCTATTGTGTTTGGTCCACCTACGCCGTGCCGTTGCCATGGCCACCGTGCCATCTGATCTGCCCAGCTCCTGCCAGCTCCCCCTGCCCTGTCCGTGCCCCAAAACCTCCTCAGGGGCGCCCTGACCCCGCTGCGGGGCTCCGGGGCGCTCCCGCGTCCGGCAGCGATGGATCCGAGCCCCCCCTGCGCTGGGGAGGGCGCGCTGAGCGCGGAATGCGGCCCCCGCGGCACCTGCGGCGGGGACGGGGCTGACCTTGGCCGGGGCTGCTGCAGGAGGGAGATTTCGGAGCCCCAGCATGGCTGCTCCTCGGCACAGCACGTCCTGATGCACTGCTCCGAGCCGGCGCTGCGCATTCGCCGCCTCGCTCCGGGAGAGGAGGGGGCTGGAGCCGGGGCCGGGGGGGAAAGGTGCCCCCGGGGCTCCGGTGTCACCTGCGCTGTCCCCAGGGACCGCGGAGGAGGCCAGGGCTGTGATTTGCGCTGATGGGCTCGGGGAGGAGGGGGTGCGGGGGCAGCTGGAGGGGCCTGGAGGGCAAAGCTGGAGCTGGGGGGTCTGTGGGGGAGTCCTGATGTTGAGTCTTCGCGACAGGCGGCGGTGGCGTCTCTGATGTCGCCTCGATGGCCGTCAGAGCCCGCTCTGGGTGGAGGGGCAGCAGAGCCCAGGGCTCTGCCTGAAAGAGGAGCAGCAGAAGCTCGTGGTGGGCTCTGGGAGCCTCCTGAGGAGCCCAGGTGTGACAGGGACGAGCCCCAGCCCTCCTGCATCCCTTCCTGTCCCCGCTGTCCCCCCCCCGGTCACGTTTGAGAGGTGCCTGCAATAATTGTGGCACTTCAGGTGACAAAATCTGCAGCCCCCGCTCTGTCTGGTCACTGTTTGCATTCTTCTCCCTGTCTTGTCACTCTGCTATTTCCACTTTAATTCACTTTCGCTGGCGCTGAAAAGCATTTAAAAAAACCCAAAACCGAAACAAAACAAAAAAAAAAAAAAAAACCAACAACCAAAAAACTTTAATAAGCAGAAACAGATTAAATTCACTTGGCTGTTATTTTTCAAGGAGATTTTTGTTTGTCAAGACGCGGTGCCTGAGGGTGGGGGACTCGATCGGAAGCTGGAACTCCTGGAAATGAGTTAATTAAAAAGCCGATGAAGCTGCCTCTGTCCTCCCTGGGAGTGCAGCGTGCCGGGGCGGCGGCTGCCGCTGCTGCCCTTTCGAGAGGGACACGGCCGTGCCTCGTTAATCACCAACAGATTTGTGATTTAATTGCCATTCAGGGGAAGTCCCCCTCGGTCAAGGCGCTGACTCACTTGGATTTCATTTCATTTACCTCCCGTCTCCTCCTGGGACAACCACAGCCATTTAATGTATTTTATTTTTTCAAACTTAAGTTCCAAAATATTCCTGATTACATCACTCCAGCCCTGCTTTCCTGCCTCGTCTGTGTGTCCATCCCTCCGAGGGCTCCCGGCAGCATCTCCGCCCTCCTCCCCGCGCTTTGGGGACCCTGAGCTCCTCGTTATTCCCTCGTTTGGCAGCACCGCGGACATGACTCTCATTGTAATTATAAATCTCAGCCTCTGTAATTCCCCGCACCTTTTGCAGGGTTGCTGCTGCAAGGAGCCGCCTGCTTTATGGCTCGGAACGCGGCTGTCGCTTCCAATCCTCTCCCGGCCCATTATCTCCCTTTGATGCTTTTGAAGAGCCAGCGAAATGTTAATTCCAGCTCGGTCCTCTCCTCTCCCCCTCTCTCTGGGCAAATCCAGCCTGGAAGGGGCTGGCAGGTGATGCCTCAGGTTTAGGTTTTGTATTTTTTCACATTCTGTGCTGCTTTAGTGTGTGGGTCTGGGCTTCACAGCAGGGGATGCTGAGCTCTGT
Organism: Molothrus ater; assembly: GCF_012460135.2. NCBI lineage: Eukaryota > Metazoa > Chordata > Aves > Passeriformes > Icteridae > Molothrus > Molothrus ater. The sequence continues at coordinate 5,772,752 of NC_050504.2, read as the reverse complement.
GCACAGAGCAGGGAGACAAAACAATTCCTGCTCCAGCTGGGACCAAGGACAAATGGCCCAAATCTCAGGCCCAGGAGCACAAACACCGTGGGCTGGAGAGAGAAAAACAAGGATGGGACTGCATGGGCTGAAGCTGGAATGGGACAATGAACTGCAAGATGCAAATGGTGCAGGACTTGTAAAAGTGAGAGACCCCGTGCCCGGTCGTGCATTTTGGGACCATTTTGGTTCATTTTGGGTTCATTTTGTGATCTTTTGGGTTCATTCTGTTTTCTTTTGGGTTCATTTTGGGACCATTTTGGCTCATCTTGGGTGCAGCCCTGGCTGTGCTCTTGTGCTGCCCAGGGTAGATCCATTGAAGAGATCCTTTAAACAGATCCCTGCTTTATTCTGTAATTCTGGCCTCAGTTCCAGCTCAGCCTTCACAAGGCCTCACCCCCAGACAGTGCCCAAAGTTCACAAGTTCACAAGTTCACAAGTGCCCAGCCAGGGCTGCACCCAAGATGACCCCAAATGGTCACAAAATGAACCCAAATGGTCACAGTGTCTCTCACCTTTTTAAGTTCTGCTTCATTTGCATCTTGGAGTTTATTGTCAGTTCCAGCTTTAGCCCATCCAGTCTCATCCTTGTTTTTCTCTCTCCAGCCCACGGTGTTTGTGCTCTTGGGCTGAGATTTGGATCATTTGTCCTTGGTGCCCAGCGGGAGCAGGAATTGTTTTGTCTCCCTGCTCTGTGCAGAGCTCACCATCCCATAATAGGAAGCTCAGAACTCCACGCTAAAGCAGCGGAAAATCCAAAAAATATAAAAACTGAAACCCGAGGGCCGTGGCTGTGCCTGACCCCCCCGCCAGGGCTGCACCCTCTGTGGTTTTGGGGCATTTGGGGTGGGCAGAGGACGGGCAGGGCGGGCGCTGGGGCGGCAGCAGCGCCAGCAGGGACAGATGGAGCCACAAAGTGCCACCACGTGGTGCTGGCCACGGCCCGCCTGGCGCTGCCACCCGCGCCAGATTGTCAGCCCTGGATGGTCCCGGAGCCCTGCAGGGGACGGGCAGCGCGTCCCCGTCCCCACGGGCGGTGCCACATCCCCAGGGCTGCCAGGGAAAGGTAGAGATACATATTATAATATTATACATGTTGTGATACAGTGCGTGTTATAATACTGGCTTTTTGCAAATACTAAAATATTTTAAAATATTAAACATTTAAAAATATTTAAAATAATTTAAAATATTTTAAAATATAAAATACTATAAATATATAAATATATGTTTCATAAATGTATATTATTTATAAAATGATATTTTATAAATAAAATATATATTATAAATATTTAGTATAATAAATATGCAACAAGCTAATACAATAGAAATAAATATATAAAAAGTGTTAATATATTTATGTAAAATATAAATATATTAAAAGTGTTTCCAAAATAGCAAATGTGCTCTTGGCTGAACACCACCAGCCTTTGCTTTATTGTCTTTATCTCCTATTGCCCCTTATTAAACTTTTAAATTGTTACAATAGGGTTAAAAATGGGGTTAAAACCTTGTTTTTCCTAGTTGGATCTGCTGAGCTGGGGTAGGGATGGCTGCTGTGCCATCCTGTGCCCACAGGTCACAGTGCCCACCACAAATGGTGCCAGAACATTCTGGATTTGGCTGTGATTTATGGGCTCAGTGAGGAGCTTGTCCAGTCATCCCGAAATAATAAATAAAATCCACACTGTCATCCCAAAATAATAAATAAAACTCACAGCCGGCGCTGTCAGCAGATAGGATCAGCAATATCAGGGGAGGGAAAATTACTGAGGGTCCGAGAGAGAGAAGTGAGGAGAGAGAGGGAGGGAAAAGTTGGGGAGGGAAAAACTGGGGAAGGGAAAAGCTGGGGAAGGGAAAAGTCAGGATACACATCATTATCCTGGTGATTTCTCCTTCCAGCCAGGTGGATCCCACTCCCTGTCCCTGGATCCCTCTCCTTGTCATTGGATCCCTCTCCTTGTCCTTGGATCCCATTTCTTGTCCCTGGATCCCTCTCCTTGTCCCTAAATCCCATTCCTTGTCCCTCAATCCCATTCCTTGTCCCTAAATCCCACTCCTTGTCCTTGGATCCCACTCCCTGTCCCTGGATCCCTCTCCTTGTCCCTAAATCCCACTCCTTGTCCTTGGATCCCTCTCCTTATCCCTGGATCCCACTCCTTGTCCCCCAATCCCACTCCTCACCCCTGGACCCACCTTCCCTCCTGCAGAGGGTCGGATGGGGCTGGGAACAGCCTGGAATATCGGGATCCCCCTGGAATAAAAACGCCTTTAAATCCCTTCCCACCTGAACTCTTCCAGAACTCTGCAAGGCCCCAAGACCCCCTCTGGGACCCCAGGCTCCCATCCCCTCCCATCCCATCCCATCCCATCCCATCCCATCCCATCCCATCCCATCCCATCCCATCCCATCCCATCCCATCCCATCCCAGCCCATCCCCTCCCATCCCATCCCATCCCATCCCATCCCATCCCATCCCATCCCATCCCATCCCCTCCCATCCCCTCCCATCCCCTCCCATCCCATCCCATCCCATCCCATCCCATCCCATCCCATCCCATCCCATCCCATCCCCTCCCATCCCATCCCATCCCATCCAATCCCATCCCATCCCCTCCCATCCCATCCCATCCCATCCCATCCCATCCCATCCCATCCCATCCCATCCCATCCCATCCCCTCCCATCCCCTCCCATCCCCTCCCATCCCCTCCCATCCCATCCCATCCCATCCCATCCCATCCCATCCCATCCCATCCCCTCCCATCCCATCCCATCCCATCCCATCCCCTCCCATCCCCTCCCATCCCATCCCATCCCATCCCATCCCATCCCATCCCATCCCATCCCATCCCCTCCCATCCCATCCCAGCCCATCCCATCCCATCCCATCCCCTCCCAGCCCATCCCAGCCCATCCCATCCCCTCCCAGCCCGGGAAGGGCAGCTCGGGAGCGGTGCCAGCTCCTGTCACCGGCGGTGCCACATCGCGGTGACAGCGGCGACACCAGCGCGCGGGGAGGGGGCGGGCACAGCCGGGCAGGGCTGGAAAATCCCGTGGAAAATGAACATTGTTGTGACTTCCAGCGCCGCGGCAGTGCCAGGAGGGGCTGGGCGCACCAGTGACTCCAGTAGCCATGCCGGGCTGCTGTGCCAACCCCTCTTCCCTCCTTTTTCACCCCAATTTGCTTCAATCCTCACCCCTTGCTCGCTCCCCGAAACTCCAGCGACCCTTTGGGAGGGGCAGGAACCAGAGCAGGTTTGAATCCGAGCTCAGAGATTCTCAAAGGGAAAAAACCAAAAGTCAAACCAAGAATCTTAATGGTATTTTTTTGTTTGTGTGTGTGTGTGTGTGTTCTCTTCTGTTTTATCTTTTCTTTGTTGTTAGCAACCCAACTACTGGAGCTTTAAGGTCAGTATTTTGGATTTTTCCTGCTTTCTCTCTGAAATGCATGTGCTTGGCTGTGGCTCTCGAGGGGGGTGGGAGCCCAGGGTGGGATTTTTTTGGATGAGGATTCCTGAGCTGAAGCTGAAGGTGGTGAGAGGGAATTTTGGGGTTTGGGGTGAGCCGTGAGTGGTTCTGTGAGGCCTCGTTCTGAGCACCCACCCCACGGCCAAATCCTGCTGCTATGGGTTATTTCTGAGACAGAATTCTGGGAAAAGGATGGGAAAAGGTTGGTTCAGGATGGGGCTGGAAGCTCGGAGTGGCTGCTCAAGCAGGGGTACTCTGGTTTCCAGCCTCCTCTTCCTCCTCCTCCTCCTCCTCCTCCTTGCCCGGTGACTCCCTGGCTGCCCTTCAAGGTCGCCGCCTTGCCGGGTGGCCTTGGCGCCTTGTCCCCGGTGCATTCGCTCTTCCCGTGGAAAAAAATAAACCCAAAGAACCCAGGGAATGTGGGGCCGGGAAATGCGGGATACGAAAATTTGTCCCGAGTTTTCATGCCCGGAGTGGAACGGGGGTGGAGCCGCGGCTCCGGGAGGTTCAGCTGGCCCCGGCTCCCACAGGGCATTCCCGGCACTGCCAGGGGAGGGAAGGCGCGAGATCCTCACTTTTTTATCTTTTTCTCGGATTTTTTATCTTTTCTTCCGATTTTTTTGCGACTAAGAAATAAAACAGGGCTGAACTTTAGGACCTTCCTGGCGCTTTGAGGGGAGGGAAGGCAAAAAAATCCTCAGCTTTAAAATATTTTCCCGATTTTTTGCGCCCTTTCCCCGGGGCATGGCATCGATCTGCCACCCCCGTGCCACTGTCACCTCTGTTCCATCGTCACGCTGCTGCCAGCCCAGGCTCCCGGCAGATTCCCGATCCTCCAGGACACCCCGGTCTGTCTCTAGGACATCCCGGTCTGTCTCCAATACATCCCAATCCTCCCCGCACTTTTCCATCCCCTCATTCCTGCCCTCCCTGCCCGAAAATCCCGGCCGGGGCCATCCCAAAGGCTCGCGGTGTTTTTGGGACATCCAGGGTCACATCCAAGGGGGGAAAATCCCGCGGGGAAGTTCAGTGGAGAGGGCCGGGGGCTCCCGCCGCGCTGATGCGAGGGGTGGGGTGGAATTTGGATTCCCGGAGGAACGAGGAGATCCAAAGGCTCGGCAGAGCTCCTTTGGAGCCGGGACTTTAAAGGAACATCAAAGGCAGCCGAGTAAAAGATCCAGAAGGGCAAAACCGGCGGGGGACGCACAAAGGACGCGCTTGTCTTAAAAACGAGCGTCAGGAGCGGCTTCATCCGCACCGCGCTCCCGCTCCGGCCTCGGGCCCGCGGCTGCGGCTGCCCGGGAGCCCCGCGTCTCCTCGCGGGAAGCCATTTCCCCCTCGGCGGCGCTCGGCCAGCCGCAGTGAGAGCAGGAGATGAGAGTTTACTCGCAGGAGATGAGCAAATAGGAGGCGGCGAGCCCTGGGCTGCTGTAATCCCGCTGCTCCCGCTGCCGCCTCCGCCGGCCCCGCCGAGGGCCGCGGGCGCGTTGATCCCGGGGGTTGATCCCGGGGGTTGATCCCGGTGGGAAGGGGGATTTAGGGTGGGTAAACAGTGGGGAGAGGCTGCTCCAACCGCCTCGCTGTGGTTTTTGGGGTCCTCAGTGGTTTTGCGGCATGGCCGGGAGATGATGCTCGTTGTTGTCCATCGATCGCGGGGCTGTCGATATTTATGGATGGGTTATGTGGGAAAAGCGATTAAAGGTCTCCTGATCCCACCCCCTGCCCCTGGCGGGGATGGCGCCCACCCCATCCGGGTGCTGGGAATGGAAGGGGCATCCTCAGCGCAGGAACGGGGAAACTGAGGCACGGCAGGAATGGACGGGGTTGGGGAAGGTGTGGGGCGAGCGGCAGCGTCAATATTCATGAGGCTGCAGAGGATCCAGGCTTTTAAATATTCATCAGCACGCGGAGCTTCTGCTGCCAGCAGGAAAATCGGGGAGAGGGGATGAGAAGTCCCCTTTTTCCTTCCTTTCCCCTTTTCCCTTTTCCTTTCCATTTTCCCTTTTCCCTTTTCCCTTTTCCCTTTTCCCTTTTCCCTTTTCCCTTTCCCTTTTCCCCTTTCCTTCTTTCCCTCTCCGTCTCCAGGGACAGAGAGGTGCCTTTACCTCAGGGACATCCAGGTGCTGTCACCTGCAGAGTGTCGGGAGTTTCTGGGATCGAGATCAGGGGTTGGGAATGGCCCATCCGGAGCCCATCCCAAGGCGGGGAGTCCCGCTCACTCCGGAGGGGGCGGCCCCTTCCTTCAGTCAAGGGGTCCGGTTTAAAAACCCTAATCCGATTTGAACGCTAATCCTGTTAACATTGAGATCGGGATTAATTCTGCTTTAATCGGGATAATCCTGACAAAATGTTCAGCATTAGACGTGGGATGAGTTATTGCTGCCGGCAGCGGCAACGATTTTAATTTGGGGGCGGGGGGAGAGGGGAGAGGGCTGGGAGGGCGGCGTTGGAAAGGCCACAACCCCTTCGATGGGGGAGACTCCTGGAAAAACCCTTTGGGTGCCTCTCAGACCACCCCGGGCCTCTCATTTCCTCCACTTCTGCCCCAAATTCCCTCCAGTTTTCCCCATTTTTCTTCCCAGATGGGCATCCCCCGGCTCCTCGCCTCCAGCGGCAGGAGCTGGGATGTTGGAATTCCTTCCCGAGAGGAATCCATCGCTCCTGGCTGGTGCAGCTGAGGGAAAGGGCGGAGCAGAGGGGTTGGGTTTCGCCGGCCGGGATCAGGTGTCCGAGCGGGCGGGCAGAGCCGGGACCTGGGGCAGAGCAGCCAGGCTCGGGATGCTGAATTCCCCTTGGGAATGCTGGGTTCTGCTCAGGGATGGTGTATTCGAATTGGGAATTATAGTTTCTCATCAGGGATGCTGGTTTCCGGTCAGGGATGTTCTATTCCAGCTGGGAATGCTGGTTTCTGTTCAGGGATGCCAGTGTCTGTTTGAGGACACTGCATCCCAGTTGGGAAAGCTGGGTTCTGGTCAGGAATGTTCTATTCCAGTTGGGAATTCTTGTCAGGGATCCTGGGTCAGCAATGTTGGGAATGCTGGGTTCTGGTCAGGAATGCTCTATTTGAATTGGGAATTATGGTTTCTCATCAGGGATGCTGGTTTCTGCTCAGGGATGTTCTATTCCAATTGGGAATGCCCATCCCGTGGACCCCACCCCATGGACCCCGCCCCATGGATCCCATCCCACCCCACGGACCCATCCCAGGGCTCAGCACCAGATGGGGTCTGGGCGGGACCCCGGGATTAAGCGATGAGAGGGGGATCAGCAGGGATTAATCCCGATGCGTGTCCAGCCCGGGGCCGGAGCCTCGGTAAATAACCGTGCCCGGGGCGGTGCCAGCCGTGCCAGCTGTTTTCCAGGGATTTCAGGGCTCCCTCGCCTTTATCCCCATCCTGCGGAGGAGCTGCAGACGGGCAGCGGAGGGCAAGAGCTGCCAGGAGCTGCCAGGACCCGCCAGGACCCGCCAGAACCCGCCAGGCCCCGCCAGGGCCATGCCCGGCCGCGCTCCGGAGCACCCTCGGTGCCCATGGGGCGCGATTCTGGGGGCTCTGGGGGCTCCTGGAGGGCGCGGGCCCCCGCCCCGGAGCTGCCCAGCCCAGCCCGGGAGGCTCCTCCCGGTGACGGGAGGGGAGGGGAGGCTGAGCTCGGGGCCAGGCGCCGCCGGCGGCACTGGCACAGCGAGGGTTTGTCCATCCCAGGTCTGTTTTGCGGCTGGTCTCGGGGCTTTTGGGGCTGGTCTCGGGCTGGTCTCGGCGGTTTTGGGGTGCGAGGGGGTGCGGAGCTCGGGGTGGGTGGGGTGGGAATTGGAGCTCTGAGTGTCCCGGGGCGGTCAGAGGGGGACGGAGCCGCTTCTCCTCCTGCCGTTCCTGTCACCTGTCATGGCTTGGAAGCCCCTCAGGTGTGGAATGGACGGGGGGGTCGGGCAGGACCCGTTTTTCGCTCGGGAGGGCTCGGGCAGGCCCTGGGAGCCTGTGGGGCTGGGACAGACCCCGTGTCCCCTCCCGAGGCCCCTGGCGGGGCCGCAGGGTGGAAATCTGCAGCTGTGGGGTGGCTCGGGTGCTGTTTGGGAGCAGCTGCTCCATCCCGGGCCAGGATTCCTTCCCGCGCATTTTTCCCTTGTTTTTTTTCCCTCCTGTCTGCTTTGAAGTGACCTGTGGGAGGTCCAGGGCTGCTCCTGTCACCTCTGTCCCTCTCCTGACCCCTCTCCCCCTCTCCATCCAAGCGGCTCCACCGCTTTTCCCCATCCAGAGGGTGACCCCGCTCCTTTCACGGATTCCCAAAAATCCGCCGGGTCCTTTGATCCTTCCCTGCTCCTCTCCGAGCATTCCGCCCTCCCAGCTGGGCCGGGGAATGTGGGAGAGGGGTGTGGAGGATGAGGATGAGGATGATGAGGCAGGAATGAGGAGCATCCTTATCTCCAGGCAGAGATAATGGAGCTGCTTCCGCAGGGATGGTCGGGGCTTTTTAGGAGCTCAAAGAATCCCTTAATTGTGGCTTTTTTTAGCTCTGGGGAGACAAAAGGAAAAAATAAATTCGACATTAAAAAAACTCCCTCCATTCCCCATCCCATCGTTTTTATATAAAACTCCCAGGGATGGGGGGAGGGGATGGGGACGTTCCTGGCCCTGCTGGAATTGGGGATTTTTCCCAGTTCCTCCTCCAGAGGCTCTGGGGGTGCTCCTGGCCCTGCTGGAATTGGGGATTTTTGGGGTCGGGTTTTCCCCAGGACCCTCACCACGGGGGCACTGCCGGGGGTCCAAGCTTTGCTCCAGCGGGATTCCCTCGGCTCGGGAGGCTCCCAGGGGGCTTCATCCGAGCAGGTTTAATCCCGGGGGGACGCTGTGGGCATCCCGAGCTCGATGGCCTTTGCCCAGCCCCCTCTGCCTCGCAATTCCAGATTTTTCCCGGCGCGGCCTCCCCGTGGCCTTGAGCGGCTTTTGTTGTGGCTGCTCTCCCTCGCTCCCGTCCCGAGCGTTCCCCGCTGGGATCCCCACGGGCACCAGCCGGGAATTCCAGGACCCAGCTCCGGGATTGCCGCTCTGGGGCTGGCTCGGCAGGAAATGGGTCATTTCCCAGCTGGGGACAGGCGCAGGGCAGCGATGTCCCCTCCCTCCCTTCCCTGCCACCACCTCGGGTCCCGCAGGGAATTTTCTCGGTGCCCAAGGGGAATTTGGGGCTGCAGAAGCCCCCGGGGAGGGGTCTGGGTGTGGATGAAAGGGTCACCTGGGGGGCAGGACGGAAAAATGGGGGGGCACGAGGTTTTTATGGCCACGCTGGGGTTTTTTAGGATGGGGTTTGGGGTTTATCCTGAGCCTTTCCCAGCAGGGAGATGGCCCCTGCATGCCCTGGTGGGGCAGGGGACATCCAAACTGGCACTCCTGGCACCCTGAGGGCAGGGTCAGGAGCGCTCAGAACACCTGCAATTCCAGAGGGATGGGCAAAGCTGCACCGAGGTGCCACTCTTGGGGTCACCATGGCCAGGTCCCCCCTGGGGCGGGGGGTCCTGTGCTCATCTGGGGGGGTTTTTGCCCATCTGGGAGGATCCCGAGCCCCAAGGGCTGCCCTGAGTTTAGGGAAGGGAGGCTGGGGTGGCTCTGCCCCGGTGCCGGTGACAGTTTCGGGGGTTGGGGACAGCACATTGCGCAGAGCATCAGGGCAGAACGGTCCCTTCCGGGCTGAAAACCCATTAACGCTCATCTCGCCTGGCTTGGTCGGGGTTTTTTTTGTGGTTTGACTGATTCCATAAATTATCCACAGCGGGAGCTTCGGAGCCCGAGGGCGGTTGCAGGGCCGGGAGGGGGCTGGGCTCACCTGGGGCAGGGAAGGTGCCCCTGTCACCCCCGGGGGTGGGGATGGGGGGTATTTGGGGTGGGAGTAAAAGGGATTCAGGGATGGATGCAGGGACGGATTTGGGCAGGGCGAGATCCCAGAGAATGGGAACAGGACAGGGACAGGGGGTGTTGGGCTCACCTGGGGCAGGGAAGGTGTCCCTGTCACCCATGAGGGGTGGGAAATGGGGGCGATTTGGGGTGGGGTGTGGAAGGGATGGATGGATGGATGGATGATGGATGGATGGATGGATGGATGGATGGATGGATGGATGGATGATGGATGGATGGATGGATGGATGGATGGATGGATGGATGATGGATGGATGCAGGGATGGATGCAGGGATGGATGCAGGGATGGATGCAGGGATGGATGGATGGATGGATGGGATGGATGGATGGATGGATGGATGGATGGGTGCAGGGATGGATGCAGGCACGGATGCAGGGATGGATGGATGATGGATGGATGGATGGATGGATGGATGCAGGGATGGATGGATGGATGGATGGATGGATGGATGGATGGATGATGGATGGATGCAGGACGGATGCAGGGATGGATTTGGGGCAGGGCGAGATCCCAGAGAACAGGAACAAGGCAGGGGAAGGATCCAGGAAGGCAGAGCCAGGCAGAGCTGCAGCCCTGGCTCACATCCCCTCCAGGAGCTGCCGGCCCCATCCCTGTGCTTCCCTAAGGATCCATCCGGGCTGGGATCTGGGTGAGCATCGCCCCAAACCCAGAGCAGGGTACCCAAAAACCACAGCCTTGAGGGCGGGGAGCACCAAAATCCACCTTTTCCACCCCAAAACCACCCCCCGAGGGGTCGGAGCTGTGTCCCACGGCCCCAGGGA